>NW_007383632.1:0-5128 GCF_000475195.1 Diaphorina citri | reverse complement strand
TTTTTTTTAACATTTATCCTTTAAATGTTAAAAAAAAAATAAATAATAATTAAAAATATTACGAAAATTATTAGAAGAAAATGACAAAAAGGGGAAGAAATTGTGTGATTAATGTTGTTTTTGTTGTTGTAGCGGCTTTAGCTATAGCCAAAAGGTGATGACAAAATAGAGAAAACATCTATTCTATCAGCCATACTGAGGAACTGAGGGTGCAGATCTTTAGCCATGTTTAATTGGCTCGTCCTGAAGCACAGTTAACCATCGTGAGTGTGACGAATAATAATTGAGAAAACAGGTAATCATTTTTGGAGCTCATTACCTATTTACATTATGCATTGTGCCCCCATAAGAAGCCTTTTTCTGAGCGACTAACCCCCTGGGGCCACAAACCGTTGTTTTAATCTCGGTTTAAGAAATCTGATGGGCTAAAATTTTCGAAAATTTTAAAAATCAACCAATTGCTTAATCCGAGAGTTTAACTTAAACCGAGTTTATACTTGCTTTGTCAACCCGGACCTTATACAGTTCACCGAGCCACTTACCTTGGGTTCCTGTGGGTCCACACTATCGTCCAAATACTGCAACAGGAATGCAAACAGCTGGCTGAGCCGCGCTCTTCCGATCTTAATTAGGAATTTTGACTGGTCCAAAATTTTTGAAAACCAAACAACCCAGGGTTTACGCTTTTGCTGGAATGAAATTCCATGACTTTTCCAGAAAATTAGGGGGGCGGAGGTACTTAAGAATCAGTAAGATTACTCCTTCATTTAAAAGTTTTCAAAAAGTATGATGTTAACCCTCACCTCTTTCACTGTCCGCCCTTGAAAAAGCGCCACCATTTCTTCGTACTCCCCCGGAATATCGAACGTAAACGGGAGCTCGGTACCCAATTGGGTTAACTCCGAACTAATCTTCTCTTCGCTTGGTGCACGGACATTTCTCAATTCTTCCTCTTCATTTTGATTTCGGACGTTTTTGAGGATCCCTTTTGGTTCGTCGTTCCTTTTGTCTTTTCCTTTCGTTTCTCCATCCTTTTTGTCTTTTCCTTTCGTCTCTTCGTCCTTTTTGTCTTTTCCTTTCGTCTCTCCATCCCTTTTGTCTTTTTCGGACTCCGCATATAGGTCTATGTATTCTTGTGACTCCCATTTTCGGTCTGCTTTCCGTTTCGATGATTTTTCGTGTTTTCCGTTTTCTCCATCGGTTTCAGATTCGGTGAATCGTAAACTCTTTTTCCCGGCACCGCTGGACGCATTTTCTTCACCGCTTTTGACGCCTCGAGTTTCTTTACCCTCCGATTCCGATTGGGTTATTTCGTGATCCAATTCTTTTTTAAGTTTCTTATTCTTTTTATCCGTGGTTTTTTCGTCCGGGGTTTTGCTCGGTTTAGTTTCATCAGCTTTGCCAGATTTAGTTTCGGATGATTTGTCTTCATTCGATTTCAGTTTACTTTTGTTTTTAGCTTCACTAGAAGATTTAGTGAGAGCTTCATTTCTTTCAGTTTCACTTTCATCACTACTATCATCAGAGTCTTCATTGTCAACTAAATCGTCAAAACTGTCTTCGTCTTCTTCACTTCCTTCATCTTCATCCTCTTCTTCATCTTCTTCTTCTGATTCTTCATCTTCTTCTTTTTCTTCATTGTCATCTTCCAATTTTCTTTTGCTTCCTTTCCGCTCTTTGCTTTGCACGTTTTCTTCTTCCATAGATTCATCAGCCTCTTCTTCTACCTCTTCATCTTCATCCATTTCTTCTTCCTCTTCTTCGCTATCGGCAGTTTTGTCTTCTTCTTTGTCACTCGTTTCACTATCATCGTCCTCTTCATTGTTGAGGGATTCGAAGGCGAATCTGAAATCAAAAACGGAATAAGAAAAAATAGCGATTAAAGCGAGAAGTTTAATAGAGGGAATTGTAGTAACTGAGGTCACATTGTTTCAAAAACGAAGCGATAAGGAGGACAGGATAGGAGAAAGCCAACCGTTCCGAGAACGAACTTCATCCATTTTGGCTGTTTGCCCCGGGCTGGAAGTGAATCTGAGACTTAGCGTTTGCAAGCCAGGAGCTCTACCATTGAGGCTAACTAGGCTGGCTATTTGTGAATTTAAACATTATCTATAAATTTATGATTTATTTATTATTTATAAAAGGAATTTTAATTGTGTTGAGCATAAATGCTTGTCAGCTTGTCACAAATGTCGTTCCCTACTTAATGCACTACGCTAAATTTTATGACTTGACTAGGACTCGAACCACCAACCTCCAGATCCGAAGTCCACAGCGCTAACCACTACACCACTGAGGTTTATTATTTATATTTTATTTATTTGGACCTACTTATGGTTCCACTTACCCATCATCCAAATCGTCAGCACTCTTGTACGCTCTTCCACTTGACCTGGCCTTAGTATTACCATCATCATGCAGGTTCATTCTCTTGATTCTCTCTCGTTCCAGTTTCTCCAATTTCTCCTTCTCCTGGCGAACTATTTCATCTTCGGATTTCAACTTGTCACTGGGCTGTGGACGAATAAAGTTATATTTCTCCTTCTCCTGGCGAACTATTTCATCTTCGGATTTCAACTTGTCACTGGGCTGTGGACGAATAAAGTTATGAAATAGGTAACTTCAAAACTTATTACCTTTATATGATACAATGGATACACGATACAATGGATACACGTAATAATAATCATTCACGTGGACGAATAAGATGATTAAGAAAGGAATTTCAACTGTGTTGTGTTAAACATAAATGACATTAATTGTGGTAAGCATAAAAAACGTGTTGAGCATAAGTGCTTATCAAGTCGTCGCGAATGTTGTTCCCCGATTACTTAACCTCTTATATGATACAATGGATACACGTAATAATAATCATTCACGTGGACGAATAAGATGATTAAGAAAGGAATTTCAACTGTGTTGTGTTAGACATAAATGATATTAATTGTGTTAAGCATAAAAAACGTGTTGAGCATAAGTGCTTATATCAAGTCGTCGCGAATGTTGTTCCCCGATTAATAAACCTCACTGAATGCGAAATCCACAGAGCTAAACCCCAATAAGACTGGAACAGGAAGTTGTAATGTAGGTATTAACACACTGTCTACCGCACTAAGCACTGCACCAATGTGGTTGTTGATATTTGTAGTACTTGGCAAATATAATGAGGTTTATTTTTTTTTATGTTCAACAAAACAGGAACACATGTCCCAATCTGGCCACATCTTTACCCATTTTCTACTAACGGATTTTGCATTTAATTAGTATGTTAGCTGGTCAATCTGTATTTGGTTAGTTCACTATAATTTTCACACTTACTTTTCCTGTGGCTTCAAATCGCAGTTCTTTCACAAGGAAATCGAACGAGTTCTTATCCACAGCCGGTTTAGGAGGAGGGGGACGGGGTGGGGGCGGTGTTGCCGTTTGTTCATCAGATGGAGGTTTCTCCCTAATGGGATTCAAGAGGGGAAGCAAGTCCTTCCATTCCGTGTCCAACTGCTCCGTTAACTTGGTGGTGGACTCCTGTAGGAATAGAAAAGAGAAGGTGAAGAACAATTATTTGGGGCAACTGAAATTGGGGATAGTGTGTAGGTAATATCGGCAAATAAATAATATCGGTAATATCGGGGGGCACGGTTGGTCCAGTGGTAACGTGCTTGCTTGCCATGCAGAAGGTCCCGGGTTCGAATCCCACCATCGACAAAAATTTGTACTCGTTTTTCGATTGCAAATATTTCAACGGGTTACTTTCTGGTGTTCTCGTGTTGACCCAGCACCTAAATGGGAAGTATTGTGTCTCTTCTCGCCCATCTGATGAGAGGCATTATACGGGATGGGCATGCTACGACACTGACCACATGCGTCTAATGTGGCAGTTGTTCTATTGCTACGAAATAAAAACGGCGGTGGAACACTCATCTTTAAAAAAAGAAGAGAATTAATAGTTCTACTTCTACTGTTCACTAAACGACTAGTTATTTAGATAGGAACACGCCCAGACCCGTGTCACGCGTGTATACTACACTAGATCTACCCAGAGCGTGACTGCGTGACATAGGAATATCAGGGCTGGAGTTATAATCTTACTTACCTCTACACACAGAGTAGCTAGAAACACGCCCAGACCCGTGTCACGCGTGCAGAGAATTAAATAAATAAGTAATAAGTGACTTGTTTTTTGACAATTATTTAAGAATTTGAGCACATAACAACAGGATTCTGGCCAGCCTGGTTATCTTCAGAGGTAGCGTGTTTGCAAGTCCTGAGTAAAAAGAAAATAATAGAAGGCTCTTTTCCTTTTCTAGTGTTCAGATGGTATCAGCGTTTTTTTTCCAAACTCTCAATCAGCCCTAGGGTGATACAAGTGCGTGGCGGGCGTCGGACGTGGGGAACAGGGTCGAAACGAGCTTGAGAAAGACCAACTGGGGGCACACAGAAAGGAAAATAATACTTATTCTAGGAGACTGGCAAAGGAAAATATTTTAATTAAAAAGCAACGTTCGTGGCCAAGTGGGAATCACACTAGGCTTGCACGCCGGAGGTCCCGGGTTCGATTTCCGGCGGGGTCGAAGTTTTTTCGGCTCTGTGCTGAGAGTTTGGGGTGCGGACAATTTTATTGACTAGCAACTTTAATCAAGTAGCGACTTTTTACACTTAGAAGTGTAGTGTAAAAACTGTAATTTTTTTTACACTTTTAGTGTAAAAAGTTTATTGATTGCAAAGGAGGCACTTGGTGATTTTGTGATAGCCACAAAAGTTGGGGAAAAGCAAAAAGCTCTGTTTTACGACAAATAATTTGAGATTCTCATTACTTATTACTCACACTATGTACAGAAGGAAATCTAGAGTCTCTTGTGATAGCCACAAAAGTTGTGAAAAAGCAAAAAGCCCTGTTTTACGACAAATAATTTGAGATTCTCATTACTTAATACTCACACTATGTACAGAAGGAAATCTAGAGTCTCGTCTTGCATAGATTTGATATTTCTCCTGGATAACTCCCCGTACGTAGCCCCCGGCAGAATCGGGGTCCATTAGGCACAGGTCGAATAGAATGGGACTTAGAGCGTTGAGGACTTGCCAGCATTTCTAAAACGAAAAAAAGTAAAAGAAAAACAAAAATATTCCA
>NW_007383631.1:0-5132 GCF_000475195.1 Diaphorina citri | reverse complement strand
CTAGTTTCTTAGCTTCTTAGCAGACCAGATACGGCAAACTATGATAATTATAGGTATTCAAAATGAATAATTAATTTCATGGTGCAGCTTAGTTACTTTAACCTAATCCTACTAATCGATTTAAAATAGGTATACCTACCCCCAAGATAAAACCTATGAAGCTAGGTTAAAAAATAACATGATCTTGTATGATTGAATTCGTTAACACATGAAAGAAACTAAGATGGAAGAGAACCAACCACACAGAACTAAGAAAGAAATACCTAACGAACTAAGGGAAGAGTCTGAATTTCTGAAAATAAATCTGTAAAAAGGGGGAAATTTTCAAGACCCTCTCCAGCAAAAAAGAAAAAATCCCCTATTTCCTGAATATTCTTTTATCCCCCCTCCCCATCATACCCCGTGAACTTCTATGTGGGGGGGGGGTGCACCTTAAAAGTTCTATGCGGCCTCTAATGCCTTTATACTACCCTCACTGTCTCCCTTCCCCCTCTCTCCCCCGCAGTGTTTTTCTCCCTCCTATTTTTCCCCTCCCACGAAATTCTCTCCCTTTCTTCCATTCCTCCCTCTTCTAGACTCTCTCTTTCCCTTTACGAAATTATCTCCTCCTTCCCTTCTCTCCCTCACTAAGTTATTCCCTACCTTCCTCCCCGTTCCCAACGTTCTTTCTTCCTACCCTCTTATTCAAGGTTCTCCTCTTCCCCCTTTTTTTCCCCTCTGTCTTTCCCTAAAGTTCTGCTCCCTTCCTCTCCTTCACAAGATTCTCTCCTCCGCAAAGTTCTACTTCCTCTCTCCCTCACCAAAGTTCTTTCCCCTCCCTCCGAAAAGTTCTACGGAGCCTTCCCCCCTCTCTCCCTCCATTTCCCACCCCAGTCATAATGTAGTTTTATGAGACGAGACATGTAGGCGATATAATATGTTGGTGCAGTCACGGCCCAGTGCGCGCGAAAACTAGTAAACTTTTACCCTCCACCTCCACCCCAACCCTCCCCTCCACGAGGGGGCTCCCTCCAATAACCCTCTTTTTTTCGTCCCGAAAAGAGAAAAAGTGAGGGTGCATATGATTATGAAATAGCGAAAAAAAGGGGGAGAGAGGAATCAGTGGCGGATTGGCGAAATAGTTTTGGGTTTGAACCCTATTTTCTCTCTCGACATTTTAGTCTAGGTTGAAGATATTTCAGGCAGGTATTTACCTACCTACTTACAAGATAATAAAATTCTTTATCACAACATCTGATGGGTCACATATCACATGATGACACAGACAATGGGTTTATAAAGGTACAGATTCAGCAGTATAGGTAGGTTTGTTGTCTCATTGCTACTCATAATAACTATATGTACTTACTACCCATTTTCTACTCATAGACACCTATAGATATGATTTCTTTCTCTCTCCCCTCCATCCATATCTTGTTGATCCTCTACTGATAATACCTAAGAAAATAGAGGGAAGTGAAGAAGAGAGAAGGGTAGAAAATCGGCTGAAAATCGGGATACCAGGACGAAGCAGAAATGAAAATATTGAGGAAGGAAAATATAGGATAGGAAAAAATAAAAGTGGAAAATAAGACGCACTACCAACTAAGCTAACTAGGCTGGCTTTGAAGAAGTTTGATAGAGGGAACTGTAACTACCAAGGTCTTATCGTCCAGAAAGCGAAAAGAGAAGCAAGACAGGATATGAGAAAGCCGTTCGTTCCGAGAACGAACCTTATCTGTTTTAAAGTTCGCCCCAGGCGAAAACGGAAGCCGGGACCTAAGCGCTAAGTCATGTACGCTACCCTCCAAACTAATTAGGCTGGCTCCACTAGTTATTTTTCTGACCCAATCTAACCCCAATTAAGGAGAAAATGCTCAATTTGGCCTTTATTTTGAACATCTCCAGAGTTGTTTTTTAGCTATAAAACAACTAACTGATTATTCCCAGAAGTAATCTTATCTGAGCAAAAATGCGAGTTTGGAGGATTCTTACAACACGATTAGTCGGGGAAACCCCAAGTTCTAAGCAGGACGAAAAAAAAAAGCTCTTTGCTCGTCAGTCTGATTACGAATTCGAACCACAATGGTACCTCGAATAAAGTTCCACAGGTATACGCATGACGAAAATGCTTCATAGATTCGATTATCAAGGTTTTCACTTATCTGTTACCACTCCGTTATCTTGAGGTTATATACATAGGTACCTACAATCAGATATTACCTCTAACACTCGTATTTATGAACAAGAATGATCGCTCTTAGACCAGTCTCAAGGCAAAATTGACCAATCAAATCCCTTGAGACTATGCTTAGCACGAACTTAAGAGCCAGCTTACTACACTCGTATTTATGAACAAGAATGATCGTTGTTAGATCAGTCTCAAGTCAAAATTGACCAATCAAATGCCTTGAGACTATGCTTAGCACGAAGTTCACATTTGTGGACTACATACCAAATTTCAAGTCTCTAGCTCATACCGTTCTCGAGATATTATTGAATTACACCGAAAACCGCCAAAAAGCGGCCGAAATGCCGCCAAGCGTTGCATCGATCTTAACCAAAAGTTTCGTGTCGCATCCTTGTCACATTTGAAAGTTGCATACCAAATTTCAAGTCTCTAGCTCTTACCGTTCTCGAGATATCTTGTTTATAGACAGACAGACAGAAAGAACCGAAAACCGCCAAAAAGCGGCCGAAATGCCGCCAAGCGTTGCACCGATCTTAACCAAAAGTTTTGTGTCGCATCCTTGTCACATTTAACAGCTACATGCCAAATTTCATGTCTCCAGCTCTTACCGTTCTCGAGATATTTTGTTTAGAGACAGACAGACAGACGGAAGGACACACACGGACCAATGGCTGAAACTTTGGATTTAGGATCTAGGGACCTCAAAACGTGTTCTGGCACTAAAAACTGACCATCGAAAATTTGACCCGATTACATTACTTTCCTTCCTTTAGGATAAGGAAAGTAAAAAGGGGAATGAGACCAATGGCTGAAACTTTGGATTTAGGCTCTAGGGACCTCAAAACGTGTTTTGGCACTAAAAACTGACCATCGAAAATTTGACCCTAATCGTTCCTTCCTATAGGATAAGGAAAGTAAAAACAGACAAGGGGGGAAAAAGAAGGGAAAAGAAAAAAAAAATAAATAATAAGAAAAAAAATCCCATATTTCATTTCAGATTAAAATGCCAAAATATATTTGTTTCGTAATATATTTTTTATTATTTAAATTAAACATTGGGAGGGGAGGTGGGTAGGGAAAGTTGGGCTAAAACCACCCCGAAAATAGCGGGTAGGGGGAACAGTGTGTTGCATTTTACACGGTCGATTTTTATGACAGTCGTAAAACACGAAAAAATACACAGAGGAGCGGAGGGGGTGGATTCCCCCACCTACCCTAACTAAAACGTGAAAAAAAAAGTTTTTTAATTCTGTAAAAGCGTTTATAGTGTTTTTTATTTATGTTAAAGTTTCCTTCACTTATTTACAGTGTGTTGCATTTTACACGGTCGATTTTTATGACAGTCGTAAAACACGAAAAAATACACAGAGGAGCGGAGGGGGTGGATTCCCCTCCCTACCCTAACTAAAACGTGGAAAAAAAAAAGTTTTTTAATACTGTAAAAGCGTTTATAGTGTTTTTTATTTATTTTAAAGTTTCCTTCACTTATTATTATGTTTATTCGAGGCTTTAAGATGGATTATTACGAGTGGAGACGTGAAAATGAACATTTGGTTAGGGGAGGGGGCGTGTTAAAAATGCCACTTTCAATAATTATTATTATTACGTCGCCAAAAGCCCGGTTTAAAGGAAAAGAGTTGCCTGAATTTGTGGGAAATTAAATCTTGTAAATGGCCTTCTTCTCAATTATTTGCTGTAGTTCTAGAATTGAATATACCTATGTACTGTGTATGTACGAATATCTCCGTTATTTTAATTTCATTAACCATGTATTAGTAATCAATAATCAATATACGTAGTACGTACTTACATTGCATCAGGTATGTAAATCTAGGTACCTGGATAAAATCCGCCCCGGGCGGCAATCGAACCCGCGGCCTAGCGCTTACAAGGCAGACGCGCTACCAACTAAGCTAACTAGGCTGGCTTTGAAGAGGTTTGATAGAGGGAACTGTAACTGCCAAGGTCTTATCGTCCCGAAAGCGAAAAGAGAAGCAAGACAGGATATGAGAAAGCCGTTCGTTCCGAGAACGAACCTTATCAGCTGTTTTAAAGTTTGCCCCAGGCGAAAACGGAAGCCGGGACCTAGCGCTAAGCCATGTGCGCTATACCCTCCAAACTAATTAGGCTGTGTTAAAAATGCCACTTTCAATAATTATTATTATTACGTCGCCAAAAGCCCGGTTTAAAGGAAAAGAGTTGCCTGAATTTGTGGGAACTTAAATCTTGTAAATGGCCTTCTTCGCTTCTTCTCAATTATTTGCTGTTGCTGTAGTCCTGGAATTGAATATACCTATGTACTGTGTACGTACGAATATCTCCGTTATTTTAATTTCATTAACCATATGTATTAGTAATCAATAATCAATATACGTAGTATAGGTACGTACTACTTACATTGCATCAGGTATGTAGATCTAGGTACCTACTTATTTGATGATGCCTGAATTTGTGGAAACTTGAATCTTGTAAATGGCCTTCTTCGCTTCTTCTCAATTATTTTTGCTGTTGCTGTAGTCCTGGAATTGAATATACCCATGTACTGTGTATGTACGAATATCTCCGTCATTTTAATTTCATTAACCATGTATTAGTAATCAATAATCAATATACGTACTTACATTGCATCAGGTATGTACATATGTAGATCTAGGTACCTACTTATTTGATGAAATAACAGGAAACGCCTAGTCTTCAAGCATTCTCAGAGGTATCATGTGTGATTGTACACCCGCGTTTTAATAAAATGATCGTGATCACACCTAAGTAGTATGTTATAGCTCCCTAGCACAAGGCACAAGTGAGTGCCAGGTAAATTTGTCCCGCAGGCAGAGCGGTTCTTAGAATTGCATCAACTTTCACATTTTTTGATCTTACGTGTCGCTTTGTGCATGGGTTACCTACCTACCTACCTATCCAGATGTTTGTATTAATGGCTGGATTATAGACAGGCCAGCTACTG
>NW_007383630.1:13607-21765 GCF_000475195.1 Diaphorina citri | reverse complement strand
TGATTGGGTCTTAGGCGTCAGGGGTGTAATACCCGCCGCTCACGCTCAGACCATCCCATCCGTTGGAACGTGTGAGGGGAGAAAAGCTCGAGACTTGGCCTGTCAGACAGTCTGAAGGTTTTTGGACCACACACGTTCAAAGCGTCTGACAATGGTCTGGACATGGGTCTTTCAGACATTCTGAGCATGAGTGGCAGGCCTATGATGGAGACTGTTTATGAGTCAATTCTTTTACAGGTCACAACTTTCCATTTTATTTTCAAAAGGCTTCCTATGCTGTTGGTATCGTATGTAGGACTATCAGCTTTAATAAACACCCTTTGTCACTGCGACCTGGTTAGATCTTATGTGACATTAAATGTCTCCTTGTCTTTTTTAGTGCAATTTCATCCTTTTACCTAGGTCCTCTTCCTATGCTAAGAGACATTACTGTGAAATTCCTCCTGATTATCTCAAGTAATAACAAGGAAACAAAGGGATTTTCATATATAAAAAGTAGAAAAGGTTTTCCAATGGCAGACATCTTCTATATTTTCCTCTTCCTATGAGATACAACATGGGAAAGTTAACAATGTTGAAAAATTGTACCTATGTCTAGTAAATTAGGTACCTATGAATGAGTTGCAGTTTATAGTCAGAAATTAGAGTGAGATTGAGACCTGAATGAAAAGTAATAGGTATTATTATCATTTTATTGTGAGGAGTGAATAACATCAAATCAATCGTTCAGGAAAAGGGCCTATATTAGTTAGTAGCAAAAATAACATAGGCCCTTCTTCATGGGAACAATTCAAATGTTGTTGTCTTCAAATACATTTTAGCTGTTCCTGCCTCTTTGGGCCCAAGTAGAATAGAGAACTTGTAAGTACCTACAGAGACCTGAATGAAAAGTTAATAGGTATTATTATCATTTTATTGTAAGGAGTCAATAACATCAAATCAATTGTTCAGGAAAAGGGCCTGGATTAGTTAGTAACAAAAATAACATAGGCCCTTCTTCATGGGATCAATTCAAATGTTGTTGTCTTCAAGTATGTTTTAGCTGTTCCTGCCTCTTTGGGCCCGAGTATAATAGAGAACTTGTAAGTACCTATATCAAAACATTGTAAGAAATGTGCAATACTTATGGGGCCAAAGAACACTGAATCCAGTATCATATGGTTTTATTGTGAGGACCAATGTCAGTCTTCTGTTACCAATTTATCTGTCCTGATGGTCGAATTCTTCTGGTGAATCTTCTTCAAACACTTCTGTTAGAACACTGTTGACATATTCTAGTTCTTTGTGATACACTTCATTACCAGCATGCTTCTCTTTGATGAAATTCAATTTGAACTTTAGGTTTAATGGTTCAAGTTAACTCGTGTAAAACATATACAGGGTGGTTGATATGTCACAGGCAATGCCATTTATGAATATCTCTTGCCCCCCTCCTTCCCAGCTGCTGCACTGAATCCAGTATCATATGGTTTTATTGTGAGGACCAATGTCAGTCTTCTGTTACCAATTTATCTGTCCTGATGGTCGAATTCTTCTGGTGAATCTTCTTCAAACACTTCTGTTAGAACACTGTTGACATATTCTAGTTCTTTGTGATACACTTCATTACCAGCATGCTTCTCTTTGATGAAATTCAATTTGAACTTTAGGTTTAATGGTTCAAGTCGACACAAACTTTGAGCTTCAGGAGAGTCCTTGATTAATGAAGCGAGTGCAAAATCACCTCAGATATATTAAGTACTTTTTTGCTTGGAGCATGTGGAAATAAAAATCAATTCTTGAGTTAAAGACTTGTTACCTACCTAGGTAACTTTGTGAAGATCCATTCCAACCACTGGATTGTGCAAAAAAGGCGTCTTCTACTTTTGTTTAAAACACAGTTTCTCATTTTCCTCACAGCCCAATAGGTTTTTACTTGAAGATTATTAAAACAGATGACAAACATAATACAAAACCGTCGAGTCAAAACTTGGACCTCACCTCATTCGATCAATAAATACCCAAAAACAGTTTTCTATTGGTTTTTGCTCCTCTCAAAAATGTCCTTTCCTTGGTCCTTTTTCCTTTGACTATATTGAACTGTTCGTAAGTTTTTCTTTAAATTTCCTGGTTCATTCTCAATTTCTCAAAAACAAATATGTATCAATTTTCTCTCGTCTTTATACTGATCTCCCTCCATCTCTTGTTCATTACATACATATTTTCAAAGAATAAAATTTCAAGCTGAGAATCAAAAAGAACGATCATAATTTACATCATTTTATCATTTCTTTTCACCTCTTGTGAATCTTTGCTGAATTGCTGATGGTTGGCTACATCTTTTTTTTTTTATTTTTTGCCAAAAAGAAAATCCATGTTTTATTTTTAGATTTTATTCTTAAAAAATAAAAATAAAATCTTTATGAATGTCGAATTCTAATCGTCAATTTGAAGTTCGACTCGAATATCAACTATAGCTATACAATTTAGTTTATGGAAGAGGTCATAACCTAACATGACCCGGGACAATTCTTGAGGTCATAAATATTGATGTCATGAATTCTTTTCATGTGATGTTGTTTTGTTATCAATTGGATTGATGC
The DNA here is from genome assembly GCF_000475195.1 of Diaphorina citri. Classification (NCBI taxonomy): domain Eukaryota; kingdom Metazoa; phylum Arthropoda; class Insecta; order Hemiptera; family Psyllidae; genus Diaphorina; species Diaphorina citri. The sequence goes on along the minus strand of NW_007383630.1, from coordinate 19,183 downwards.
TGTTGTGCTCATTAAGGTGTGTCCAAACATAGTCGGCCGGCCGTCGATCGAATCTATGTTGTCGAGGCAGTGTGGACGGTTCAGTCGATGGCCGTTCGACTATGTGGGGACACGCCTTTAGAGTTACATATGTATTAGATTTTGTACACGAGACCTTTTTTGGTGTGGTTCTTTGTTTCGCCATAAGTTTCGAACGGTTTGACCGATTTTGATGAGAAATCGCTAGAGAGAGGTGTGTCCAAACATAGTCGGCCGGCCGTCGATCGAATCTATGTTGTCGAGGCAGTGTGGACGGTTCAGTCGATGGCCGGTCGACTATATGTGCGGACACGCCTTTAGAGTTACATATGTATTAGATTTTGGACACGAGACCTTTTTTGGTGTGGTTCTTTGTATCGCCATAAGTCTCGAACGGTTCAACCGATTTTGATGAGAAATCGCTAGTCTTTAGATTGTGGGGCCCAAGCGGACCATTGGATCCATGGGACCATAGGGTTCTTTTTTTTACAACTTCTAAACGGTTGATCTGATAAGGATATGGCCAAATTTTTCAGCACACAAAGGAAATTCGCTCTTTAGTTTGTGAGCCCAATCAGGACTTTGTAGGTTGTGTAAGAGATTTTTTTTTCTTCTTGATTTTTCACCGAAATAGTTGGTCCGGTTTTCTTGAGAAACAGCTGAATCGTTCAACAGTTCATCACACAAACCAAGTTCACCCTTTACATTGCGATTGCGACCCCCAACCAATCAGGCCTCTTGCGTCTGGAGCCCCTCTAGGGGTCTGGAAGTTCCAATTCCTACACATAAGAGTATATAGCTCCCCGATTTTCTCGATTCGAGGAAGCACAACTGACTGATATCGGATCGATTCACCTTCGTACCCTTCTTAATTTTTCACCGAAATAGTTGGTCCGGTTTTCTTGAGAAACAGCTGAATCGTTCAACAGTTCATCACACAAACCAAGTTCACTCTTTACATTGCGACCCCCAACCAATCAGGCCTCGTGCGTCTGGAGCCCCTCTAGGCGTCTGGAAGTTCCAATTCCTACACATAAGAGTATGTAGCTCCCCGATTTTCTCGATTTGAGGAAGCACAACTGACTGATATCGGATCGATTCACCTTCGTACTCTGTTGAGGCAAGTTTACAGCTGGTTCATTCCAGGTTTTCAACACCCCTCCCTTGGAAATTAATTCTCACTCGGTCATTCCATCAGTGACGGTCGTTAGCAACGTTTTGTTCCGAAAAGAACCGATTTTCCGTTCGTTTCATCAAACGTTTTAACCTTCGTACTCTGTTGAGGCAAGTTTACAGCTGGTTCATTCCAGGTTTTCAACACCCCTCCCTTGGAAATTAATTCTCGCTCGGTCATTCCATCAGTGACGGTCGTTAGCAACGTTTTGTTCCGAAAAGAACCGATTTTCCGTTCGTCCCATCAGACGTTTTGTTCTCGCTCGGTCATTCCATCAGTGACGGTCGTTAGCAACGTTTTGTTCCGAAAAGAACCGATTTTCCGTTCGTTCCATCAAACGTTTTGTTCCGAAATTTTTTCTCTCGTTAAATATCTGTGATAATCTTGTGCGAGTGATTTTTAGTTCGTGTTCCACCGTTTTTTAGCTCCGTTTTTTGTTTCCACCGCTTTTTTTTTTGTCCCGTCCGGCGTCCTTAGTTTTTTTCGTAACAGGTCAGTTTTTAACCTCTTTTTTTTTCAAGTTTCACCTTTTTCGTTTGTTGGTTTTTTGGAAGCTCTCTCTTCTCTCTACAAAAACAATCAAAAGTGTAGAGATCAAAAATTGTATCTCATAGAAAAAAGTCCTGTCAAAATGGTCAGTTCTAAAACTTGATTACTTACCTTCACAGATTCGTAGCTTAACCCATCCTTTAGAGCTGTTTGCCCCTACACCTAAGCGTCAGATGGCCTTTTTGTGTATGAAGTTCTGCTTTCTTACCTTGAAATCTGTGTTCTGTTTTGGACTTTTCTTCAATGTCGCCAATCGCAGTAAATATCTGTGATAATCTTGTGCGTGTGATTTTTAGTTCGTGTTCCACCGTTTTTTAGCTCCGTTTTTTGTTTCCACCGCTTTTTTTTGTCCCGTCCGGCGTCCTTAGTTTTTTTCGTAACAGGTCAGTTTTTAACCTCTTTTCTCTCTTCTTTTTCAAGTTTCACCTTTTTTTCGTTTATTGGTTTTTTGGAAGCTCTCTCTTCTCTCTTTACATGTTTTTTTCTTACCTTCATAGATTCGTAGCTTAACCCATCCTTTAGAGCTGTTTGCCCCTACACCTAAGCGTCAGGTGGCCTTTTTGTGTATGGAGTTGTGCTTTCTTACCTTGAAATCTGTGTTCTGTTTTGGGCTTTTCTTCAATGTCGCCAGTCGCAAATTTGGAATTAAACATTTTACTTACATTGATGGGCTTTCGTCTTGAATTTTGTCGATTGTCTCTTTGGGGCTCATCCCTATCTTTTTACGGCAAAGTAAAGCCTGATTCACACTATAGTGCCAGTCAAGGTCCAGTCACGGTCCGGTAACGGTCCGATCAAAAGATTGAGTATTCACACTATCGTTCAAGCAACGTTCATGCTTCGGTCATGCTTCGGTCATTTTTCTTTCATTTCTAGTTGGTCTGAACGAAGGAATGTTGATCGTTGCTTGATCGCTGCCTATTCACACTACAGTGCCAGTCTCGCTCCGGTCACGGTCCAGTTTCGGTCCGATCAAAAAGATTCGTCGCGAGAATGTTCCAAATTTTGACTGTGAGCTGACCGTTACCGTAACTTGACTAGAACGTCTAGTGTGTACACTCACATTTACTTGCCTTCAACAATCATTTGATCGGACCGATACCGGACCGTGACTGGACCTTGACTGGCACTATAGTGTGAATCAAGCTATACTCAATCTTTTGATCGGACCGTTACCGGACCGTGACTGGACCTTGACTGGCACTATAGTGTGAATCAAGCTATACTCAATCTTTTGATCGGACCGTTACCGGACCGTGACTGGACCTTGACTGGCACTATAGTGTGAATCAAGCTATACTCAATCTTTTGATCGGACCGTTACCGGACCGTGACTGGACCTTGACTGGCACTATAGTGTGAATCAGGCTTTATTCTCAAATAAAATAAATAAATAAAGAGGCAATAAATTGCAATAAATAGAAGTTTAGTTGTAAGGTGAACGGTTGACGGTTGATCGAAATAAACTTACCGTTCAGAAAGAACAGTTCAGTTCAGGAACGAACTTTTTCAAAGAACCAGTTCCTACAGTTCGTTCGTTCTTTTCCCTTTTCCCATCTCTAGCTCTCAGGCCGTGTTTATGTAACGGGCTGAGATGAGCTGGGATGAGGTGAGATGGGATATTGTTTCTACAGTTTTGCATTGGAGTGGTAACTTAAGCAAGGATAGCGTGGGATTGTTGGGCATTTTTTCTAACCCTCTGTCCCGGCGGCAATTTTTAAAATTTATTTTATATTTATTTTTGTTTGCTTTGTAATTCGCTTGTTTGTAATATCTAATTTAAATGAAAAGTATAATATAAACGTGCAAACTAGAGATAAAAAGTAAAAAATGAATTCAGATTGTACGCGTTGCGAAAAAAAATCAAAATTTCGAATTTCCCGCCAACTTTACAAGTTTACAAGCTCATGAAGACTCTGTGTTAAGTTACCACATAATTTTCCACACGCCAAGAAAGGCCAAGAATGGCCTAGCTCAGCCCAGTACATAAACACAGCCTCAATGAGGTAGTCTTGAGTCCTATCCAATCAGTAGAAGCACTGTTATTATCATACAGGGTGATCATTAAGTTTCTCTTAATTCTCTACAGGGTGTAACGACTGATGAAGACACGGACGGGTATATGTCGAGCGTGAGTAGGAAATCTGTGAATACAACCACCTCGACCGCCAAGAATGCTAAGAAGAAGCGGGTAAGTGTACCTGTTTGAAAGTTTGAAGGGGATTTCATCCTCAACAAATAAGGTTTGTTCTCGGAACGGCTGGCTTTCTCCTATTCTGTGTTCGTTCTCTCTTCGATTCCGGAACGATAATATCGCAGTTACCGTTTAAAACCTTAAAAAAGAGGTTTGATATAGAGGGAGCTGTAATTGCCAAGGTCTTATCGCCTCCAAAGCAAAGAGAGAAGGAAGACAGGATAGGAGAAAGCCAGCCGTTTCGAGAACGAACCCTGTTTGTGTTAGGATAGATTTTGTCCCGGACGTAAATCGAACCAGCTTTCCCTTTTCTGAAGAACTGACAAATATCTTTACTCCAGCGGTAGGCTACGACTCGCGAATCGAACCCGCGACCTAGCGCTTGCGAGGCAGACGCGCGAGTCTCCAGGGTATTAAGGTTGGCTGAGTTGAAATCCAAATCTGAAAGTTACTGTGGAACAAAGAAACCATATCGGAATGAGTGGTGATTATTGGTTACAGACTATAAATAGGGATCAGCAGCCGAACCCTAACCAGTCTGTGGCTAGCTTTAGGTTACAAAGGGTTTATGATCAATGTGATTTCTCAATTATTTAGCCTTAAGATACCATGGTAATAATTTCACCGACTAGAAAGAAAAGAAAGCAGAGAAATCACATTGATTGATCTCAGGTACCATAATAATAATAGACTCTTGAGTGGAAGGCAACCACTAGGCGAGGTTAACGCCTTAGGCGTTCTCTACCACCTAACCCTTAGAGCTCTATTATTATGTGGTTAAATTCTCAAATCAATGAGGATAAAATTCCATACCTCGGCTGGGATCGAACCCACGCCCTCCTGATTACCAGGCGAGCGTCTTGACCACTACGCCACCGAGGCAGGTGTACAAAACAATACAGGGTTTATGATGCTTCAAGCACAGATCATCATAGTTGACTGTGGTTCGGGATGGGCCGAGTAATCTTGACTAGAGACCATCAACCCCCCTTGAAGCAGCTACACCGCTACAACAACACCAACAACAACACCAACAACAACACCAACAACAACACCAACAACAACACCAACAACAACACCAACAACAACACCAACAACAACACCAACAACAACACCAACAACAACACCAACAACAACACCAACAACAACACCAACAACAACACCAACAACAACACCAACAACAACACCAACAACAACACCAACAACAACACCAACAACAACACCAACAACAACACCAACAACAACACCAACAACAACACCAACAACAACACCAACAACAACACCAACAACAACACCAACAACAACACCAACAACAACACCAACAACAACACCAACAACAACACCAACAACAACAACAACAACACCAACACCAACCAACTATGGCCCGTATTTTTCATTTCTTGTTTCAGCGGTACAATTCAGACAGTGATAATGAAGACGTGAAGTCTGACGTCAGTGATGGAATGGACTTTGGTCCCACAGCCTATGTAAGTAACACTCCTGCTCTATTTGAATTACCTACCTATCTTGAGAACCACTTATGAAAATCATAAATACAGAGTGTTTATAAAGCCTCGGGACCCCTGGATATAAAGTTATGAAATAGGTAACTACAAAACTTATTACCTTTATATGATACAA
>NW_007383630.1:8315-11791 GCF_000475195.1 Diaphorina citri | reverse complement strand
ATCAAGAAGAAAACGCCTTACTTGATACTACCCGCTACAACTTTGGGGGATGTGAAGAAGGGTAAATGTGCTGCTCTCTATCGGAAATTTTGAGAAACTTTTTCAGAGTCCGTTTTCAACAAAGAGCTTGTTTGACCGAGCGAAGTGAGTTCGAAAAATTTTTTTTTCTATTATTTTTGTCTACCAACTGAACTGGACGGTTAACGTTTGTCCAATTTTTGAGATTTCACAAAGATGTTCAACTCAGTATTGAGTATTTCCTCATTGAATTTTGAAGTTGATTGGGCCCTAGGGGTCAGGGGTGTAATACCCGCCGCTCACGCTCAGGCCATCCCATCCGTTGGAACGTGTGAGGGGGGAAAAGCTCGAGACTTGGCCTGTCAGACAGTCTGAAGATTTTTGGACCACACACGTTCCAAGCGTCTTACAATGGTCTGGACATGGATCTTTCAGACGTTCTGAGCCTGAGTGGCAGGCCTATGGAGACTGTTTATGAGTCACTACTTTCCATTTTATTTTCAAAAGGCTTCCTATGCTGTTGGTATTGTATGTAGGACTATCAGCTTTAATAAACACCCTTTGTCACTGCGACCTGGTTAGATCTTATGTGACATTAAATGTCTCCTTGTCTTTTTTAGTGCAATTTCATCCTTTTACCTAGGTCCTCTTCCTATGCTAAGAGACATTACTGTGAAATTCCTCCTGATTATCTCAAGTAATAACAAGGAAACAAAGGGATTTTCATATATAAAAAGTAGAAAAGGTTTTCCAATGGCAGACATCTTCTATATTTTCCTCTTCCTATGAGATACAACATGGGAAAGTTAACAATGTTGAAAAATTGTACCTATGTCTAGTAAATTAGGTACCTATGAATGAGTTGCAGTTTATAGTCAGAAATTAGAGTGAGATTGAGACCTGAATGAAAAGTAATAGGTATTATTATCATTTTATTGTGAGGAGTGAATAACATCAAATCAATCGTTCAGGAAAAGGGCCTATATTAGTTAGTAGCAAAAATAACATAGGCCCTTCTTCATGGGATCAATTCAAATATTGTTGTCTTCAAATACATTTTAGCTGTTCCTGCCTCTTTGGGCCCAAGTATAATAGAGAACTTGTAAGTACCTATATCAAAACATTGTAAGAAATGTGCAATACTTATGGGGCCAAAGAACACTGAATCCAGTATCATATGGTTTTATTGTGAGGACCAATGTCAGTCTTCTGTTACCAATCTATCTGTCCTGATGGTCAAATTCTTCCGGTGAATCTTCTTCAAACACTTCTGTTAGAACACTGTTGACATATTCTAGTTCTTTGTGATACACTTCATTACCAGCATGCTTCTCTTTGATGAAATTCAATTTGAACTTTAGGTTTAATGGTTCAAGTCGACACAAACTTTGAGCTTCAGGAGAGTCCTTGATTAACGAAGCGAGTGCAGATAGTAAATGTTCATTCATCTCCGTGTCCAATGCATCTTCAATGTCTATTAATACACACATTTGTTCTACCATACCCATCGAGAGGAGCACTTGTTTCACTTGATTGTTATCCGTACAGAGACATGCTATTAGAAAACAAGATTTAATCACTAGCTTCTCCTTCTTGGACTGTATACACCTCAGTAGAACAGAGAAACCATCCCTCTTGATAAACTCTTTGAGACACTCTTCATTTTCTCGAACTAAACATGACACAGCATACAGACTTTTCACTTGTACAGTAGTGTTTGAGTCATGCTCAATTGATGTTAGGAGCAAATTGAGGAAGTCTGTCTGAATGATGAAATTCTGGCTAAATGGATTATTCTGAACAATATCGGCAACTGTTTCTGCTGCTCTCCACCTGAGTTCTGGATCTGATCCTTCTAGTAATGGTTGTAGCACAGGTAGGCCACCCATTTTCAGAAAGTCATTGGCATAGTCAATACTACAAATATAGTCACTCAAATTGTCGAGGGCTCCTATACAAATATCTTTTTGGTCCTGATTTTCTTTCAATGTTTTGATTATTTTCTCCAATTCGGCACCTACATTGACCATCATTGAGTTGAGCGCATCTAATAGGAAACCTCTGTTTGCTTCATTCATTGATGCAGCTCTGTTGATATTGGGTGCCTCTTGAGCTCTTGACCTAGATCCAGCTTCAACAGCATATCTGAGCAAGTCTTGGAGATTACTTGGCTGCCTCGGTTGTCTAGCTGGAATGTCTTGATTTGGAGCATATTCAATAGCCAGGTTTGGTTGAGCCTGTGAGTCCTCAAGTCTAATCGGTTGTCTGATAACAGGAGCTAAACTTTTCCAGTTAAGTTCCCAGTAAACGATTGTTTTGTACTATTTCCGTGCGCGCGAGATTATACAACTTCAACCCTTTTGTGAATAGTTCGCGCAAATGTGCTAATCTGTAAGCTTCTGCGGTTTAAACAATTAACGGTTTCTTTTGCATCCATCCATACATCCATCTACCTTTAAACCTTGTTACCTTTACCCTTTTACCCAAAGAAAAAGCCACTAACAAATACTCGAGAAGAATAAAAAACCCTCAAAATATTATCAAAAATTTATAGTTTCTGCTATTGCCTAAAAGCAGTCTGAAATGAAAGATAATAAAGGCGGTAGAAATGAAAGATAAAAAGTAGAGTTACATTTGCGTTTTCTAGGTGCTTTTACTTTACATTTGTTTGTTCCTCCTCTCCTCTCACACTCTCGCTCTTAGCCTCTTTGGTTTTTCTTTTACTTCCACGTTGACGAGTCTGAAAAGACCTATCTGTTCCTAGTGATTCCTACAATAAGTTGGTTGTAATTGTTATTTGGTGTCGAAGGTAACAACTAAGTGTTTAGAGTCTTCGTAGGTGTTCATGGTGACCTCTGTGGATAGTTTTAGGGAACTGTTTGATGGTACAGACCATTGAAGTCTTCTGTTAGTTCTCCATTCAAAGGTCCTAAAGTCTTGAAGTACGAGTCCATCTATGCAAATATGAAGAGAACGGTCAAAACCATTAATTATTAACACAAATGATTTGGTGGGATGAATGGCGTACGAATCAAGAACTAAAATGTTTAATATCCGTCGTACCCTATGGAACAATGGAAGTGTACAAAAACTTCATACTACTTTCTCGTCACCGCATCGCCACCCAGATTTAAGTTCAACATCCCGCACAACACGAGTAGTGTCCCCAGATGGTCAGGGAGTGTCATGTACGGTAATTAGTAAATAAATACCTGGAATCTCAACTTGAAAACTCAACATACCGGGCGGGTATGCATGTGCCGATGCGGTGACACTATTCTCACTGAGTAAGGTACATGTATCGAAACTTAAACTGTGTTTATAAGGACCTTCTTATGAGTGAGGTGAGTACTAACTCAGACAAGGACCTTTAGATCAAAGATATCCTTGACAAATAGATCAAAAAAAAAAAAAAAAAAAAAAAAAAAAATGAATACAATATGGATGGGAACAAAGGG
>NW_007383630.1:0-1968 GCF_000475195.1 Diaphorina citri | reverse complement strand
ATCAAGAAGAAAACGCCTTACTTGATACTACCCGCTACAACTTTGGGGGATGTGAAGAAGGGTAAATGTGCTGCTCTCTATCGGAAATTTTGAGAAACTTTTTCAGAGTCCGTTTTCAACAAAGAGCTTGTTTGACCGAGCGAAGTGAGTTCGAAAAATTTTTTTTTCTATTATTTTTGTCTACCAACTGAACTGGACGGTTAACGTTTGTCCAATTTTTGAGATTTCACAAAGATGTTCAACTCAGTATTGAGTATTTCCTCATTGAATTTTGAAGTTGATTGGGCCCTAGGGGTCAGGGGTGTAATACCCGCCGCTCACGCTCAGGCCATCCCATCCGTTGGAACGTGTGAGGGGGGAAAAGCTCGAGACTTGGCCTGTCAGACAGTCTGAAGATTTTTGGACCACACACGTTCCAAGCGTCTTACAATGGTCTGGACATGGATCTTTCAGACGTTCTGAGCCTGAGTGGCAGGCCTATGGAGACTGTTTATGAGTCACTACTTTCCATTTTATTTTCAAAAGGCTTCCTATGCTGTTGGTATTGTATGTAGGACTATCAGCTTTAATAAACACCCTTTGTCACTGCGACCTGGTTAGATCTTATGTGACATTAAATGTCTCCTTGTCTTTTTTAGTGCAATTTCATCCTTTTACCTAGGTCCTCTTCCTATGCTAAGAGACATTACTGTGAAATTCCTCCTGATTATCTCAAGTAATAACAAGGAAACAAAGGGATTTTCATATATAAAAAGTAGAAAAGGTTTTCCAATGGCAGACATCTTCTATATTTTCCTCTTCCTATGAGATACAACATGGGAAAGTTAACAATGTTGAAAAATTGTACCTATGTCTAGTAAATTAGGTACCTATGAATGAGTTGCAGTTTATAGTCAGAAATTAGAGTGAGATTGAGACCTGAATGAAAAGTAATAGGTATTATTATCATTTTATTGTGAGGAGTGAATAACATCAAATCAATCGTTCAGGAAAAGGGCCTATATTAGTTAGTAGCAAAAATAACATAGGCCCTTCTTCATGGGAACAATTCAAATGTTGTTGTCTTCAAATACATTTTAGCTGTTCCTGCCTCTTTGGGCCCAAGTATAATAGAGAACTTGTAAGTACCTATATCAAAACATTGTAAGAAATGTGCAATACTTATGGGGCCAAAGAACACTGAATCCAGTATCATATGGTTTTATTGTGAGGACCAATGTCAGTCTTCTGTTACCAATTTATCTGTCCTGATGGTCGAATTCTTCTGGTGAATCTTCTTCAAACACTTCTGTTAGAACACTGTTGACATATTCTAGTTCTTTGTGATACACTTCATTACCAGCATGCTTCTCTTTGATGAAATTCAATTTGAACTTTAGGTTTAATGGTTCAAGTCGACACAAACTTTGAGCTTCAGGAGAGTCCTTGATTAATGAAGCGAGTGCAGATAGTAAATGTTCATTCATCTCCGTGTCCAATGCATCTTCAATGTCTATTAATACACACATTTGTTCTACCATACCCATCGAGAGGAGCACTTGTTTCACTTGATTGTTATCCGTACAGAGACATGCTATTAGAAAACAAGATTTAATCACTAGCTTCTCCTTCTTGGACTGTATACACCTCAGTAGAACAGAGAAGCCATCCCTCTTGATAAACTCTTTGAGACACTCTTCATTTTCTCGAACTAAACATGACACAGCATACAGACTTTTCACTTGTACAGTAGTGTTTGAGTCATGCTCAATTGATGTTAGGAGCAAATTGAGGAAGTCTGTCTGAATGATGAAATTCTGGCTAAATGGATTATTCTGAACAATATCGGCAACTGTTTCTGCTGCTCTCCACCTGAGTTCTGGATCTGATCCTTCTAGTAATGGTTGTAGCACAGGTAGGCCACCCATTTTCAGAAAGTCATTGGCATAGTCAATACTACAAATATAGTCACTCAAATTGTCGAGGGCT
>NW_007383629.1:0-5133 GCF_000475195.1 Diaphorina citri | reverse complement strand
CATCAGTGGAAGGAAGGTATCCATTGAGGGAGGTAAATACCTAAAAAACTATGCCTTCAATGCCTTGACGGGTCTGAACCCGTGAGTGTCATGACCACTACGCCATCGCCTCTGCAACTATTGAATAAAAGTGCATCTCCTTTATCTTATTTGATCATCAAAGAAGTTATAAGTTAGTATTAGAACCATCCGGGCAGGATTTTTATTGGTGAGGCACTGAAGAAGAGTAGCTTAGAAATGTTAAATAATGGTCCCGAATTTTATATTGTGTGAAGTAGAAGAAGGGAAGTGCTGAATGTCATTGAACTTGTACCATGGAGCATGGACATTTCTGACTGGACTTAGATTCATTAGAACTGCTGCGAGGTCCACAGACTAGAGATATAGTGCTAGGATAATTAATAGCTTATGTCAAGTTCTATGTCATATCGAGTGTCATGACCACTACGCCATCGCCTCTGCAACTATTGAATAAAAGTGCATCTCCTTTATCTTATTTGATCATCAAAGAAGTTATCAGTTAGTATTAGAACCATCCGGGCAGGATTTTTATTGGTGAAGCACTGAAGAAGAGTAGCTTAGAAATGTTAAATAATAGTCCCGAATTTTATATTGTGTGAAGTAGAAGAAGAGAAGTGCTGAATGTCATTGAACTTGTACCATGGAGCATGGACATTTCTGACTGGACTATTAGATTCATTAGAACTGCTAGTAGGTCCACAGGCTAGAGATATAGTGCTAGGATAATTAATAGCTTATGTCAAGTTCTATGTCATATACTATTTGAGGAATATGTGGAAGAAGACTAGTCCATTATATCTGTCTACTTGTATAGGCGCTGTATGCTATTTATTTTGTATACAGGTTGTCCGAAAATGGCATACAAAAATGCCCAATTATAAATCTTGATATGGAAGATAATTTTTTTAGGGCAACTGTGAAGAACCCTTGTCTTTCAAATTGAAAGAATTTGCGAACCCCTGTTCATAGAGCCAGATAGTCTCGTTTCAACTCAGTTGAATCACATCTTCATGTTTGGTACGTTAACTTTTGGATACCCTGTATGTTATGGATGTTGAACTAAGACTATGAGTATCCATGATCAAGGTCTCCCCCTATGCATATTCTACATGCATACGTAGTGATATGCATTATGTATGTTACGGTAAATGTAGAAAATCTGGTCATTGTGAAAAATTACCGGTTATTTTTCACAATTACCACTGTGATTGGTAAATGTAAGAAAAAATTCTATAAAACTCATTATTTCTCACATTTACCGGTTATTTTTCACAATTACCAGAGGGCCTTGGTAAGTGAAGCAGGACTTCTCGTGTCTTATGTCAGAATATTGGTCTACCTATTCGTTTAGATGTTCACTAATCGTCATCTTAACTTTATTATTATTTTTTCTATGTGACCCCAGCTATTTGGAGGCTCGCGAGTCTGCCTTGCAAGCGTTAGGTCGCGGTTTCGAAACAGATAAGGTTCGTTCTCGGAACGGCTGGGTTTCTCCTATCCTCTCTTCCTTCTCCGCTTTGGGGACGATATGACCTCAGTAGTTACAGTTCCCTCTATCAAACCTCTTTTTTAAAAAAATCTGTAACGCATGCGCAGTATCTTTGTTTATCTCGTGGTACTAGTTTCAACAATCATCAGGTGTTTTGAATCTTCAGGTTTAATGAAAGTGTGTGTTTTTTTTACTTACTGAAGTGAATAAATTTTATTCTCTTGATTTTTTTCGTTGATTTCGAATAGTAGAACTCTTCAGTGGGCTATCGCAATGGAGGAGCGTTTTAATTCAAAAGTACTTGAAGTGATAAGGATCAAAAATCAAGCAACAAACGGTAAATGAGTCTACACCGACGGTCAAAGGATTCTATTGGCCTTTCAAATGGGAGTATCCACATGTGATGTTCAAGTCACAGTACCTAATACCTATGCTCACTCCCATCTAATCGCGTGCAGCATATTTGACCGTTCGTTGAACGTACTGTGGGAATCGTTAATCGTTGTATAGAGAGATCCAGTGTCCACCCTCAAGTTGTGCTGGGGTATGCGGGGGAGTCATGTAATGTTACGAACGATACAATTCGGTCCGAATTGAGGATAGGGTGAGCGTTCTGAAATGTAGGACACCGTTGACTTGATGTTGATTGTTGATGTTTATTGGTGGTTGGATAGTTTTCAATCGTGCTGGGAATTCATAACGAATTTTTTGAGTATTTCATAAAGGACCCCCCCCCCACCTTAAACTCCACGACCAGAAAAAACGTCGTACTGTTTGTCAATATTTTCTGCTCGGAGATTGTATAATGAGACGTCAGAATTGCTGCGTCGGGCTGCAAGGATAGGACCAAATTAAATGAGATACATGGGAAATACCTCTAAAATTGGATTGTTCAAGTATCAACTTATAAAATAGGAAGAGCTCTTTTTCTTAAATTTATGTGAGTTACAGAAAGGCTAAAGTTGTTATAATCTTGTTTAAAAATAAAAACTGCCCCTAGTGTACGATATCAGAGGTCCCTACCATATTGGTCTCCAGAACAGCAATAGTTTTGGGTTCAGAAAGAGGATTTAGTAGAGCATTATGATAAGTTAAGTATTATGGAATACGACCATGTATGTGTGTGGGGGATTATGGTCAGTATATATCGCATGATAGGTTGCCATTTGCTAAAACCACCAAGTTTTTTAAGTTGTAACATTATTGCTCTTATGTTTTTTAAGCAGAGTACTCGTGATAAAGTTTGACAATCAGGGACCTGAGCTAGGAATATTGTGTTGTTAATTTAGCATGGTTGATAGAATGGAAAAATTTCGTTTATCGATTGATTAATCGCAAAACTTTATGACTTGATTTGGACTCGAACCACCAACTTCTAGATCCCAAGTCCACTGTACTAATCCCTACTAAGCTTTGTGTTCTACGTGCATTATTTTCTATTGAACCTTATGCTCAGTTGTTAGAATATTGAATTTGAGATGCAAAGGCTAGTACTTAGTTCGAGTCCACAAAGTCTACAAAGGTATCACACTGTATTTTGATCGAGAAACTCTCAGTCCCTACGAAAATAACAAAGGCAAGCACGAAGCCAAAAATAATTTGACCCCGTACCTCCAGACCAATGTGATTTTCTCTTGGTCCTGGGAGGCTTCTTTCCTCCGGCCCTGAATTTTGCCGCAGTAAACAAAATATAGTATCCATTCTGTCCATATCGATAATGTCGGATTACATTCACTATACAATATCACAGACCAAAAACCCCTAAACCGAACTTCTTACATAAATATGATGTCATGGGATTTGGCAAAACGCGATATCTGTGTGAATTATTGGTATCATTGCTTTATCTAAGTGAATTATTGGTGCGAGTTTTATTTTCCGGTCCGTTCAACTTTATTTCGGACACCCACGCGCTGTTGTCGTATATTATTATCGTATGTGAAGTTACACCATGTTTACCATGTTTTGTGCTCGAAAAATTGGATCTGTCAGTTTTTTTGTGTTTTGAGAACATTCGTTTTGAAGACCCACCCGCCTTAGTTTTGCTTTTAGATGAAGACATTACGTAGGTGTAGGCACTTCTTTTGTGTAAAGTTCAAGTCATTTCTTGTCTTACCTACCTTCTACCTGCTTGTTGGATTATTTTATTTTTGACTCATTTTGTTCACTAGTCAACTTGGCCAAATCATCTTTGCAGTTTTCGTTATAAAAAAGTTATACTAATTGACAACTTTCTATTCCTGGGACTAAATTTACGCTCTGCCGGCTTAGTTAGCTTGGAGGGTATATAGCGCGTCTCGTCTACCTCTTAAGCGCTAACTCGCGATTTTATCCTAAAGATAAGGTGCGTTCTCGGAACGGCTAGGTTTCTCTTATTCTGTCCTCTGTTCGATTTCGGGACAGTATGATTTCCGTTCTTCTAGTTATCAATCCCCTTGGGAAAAAAACCTGTAGTACCTACATACGTACTTCCGTACGTGCGTACAGACCATGGGCTAAAAACCACTTTTTTGACATCAGGGGATCCCAAAACTGATATTTCCAACCATTTCCCGATTTTGAAAATTTGGACCGATTGCAATACTTTCATTACTTACTAGTATAGCTCGCTATACTGTAGTAATAGAAAATAAAAAGGCTCTCCTGTTTTTCAGAAAACAGGCCTGACAGGAGAGACAGGGTGTGAGATGAAAAAGCAAAATGAAATCAGTTCAATATCTCTTCTGTACTCTCGTATGTAGGTAGGTATATCTCTATTACTGACATACTGACTCTTGCTGTAATTGAACGATCAAACTGATGATAGCAAAAGAAACTCACCTCATAATAGCTCATCCGAGCTGGGGGAAACCTTGAAGAAAGCAAGAAAGTAGAAGTAGCAGTTTGCTTGTGTGGACACCCGGACATACACACATACCTACCTTGAATTCTTTTCAAGTTATGAGGCCACAGTTTAAATTCCGGTCCAGTTTAAATTATTATTAATTCTGATCTGAAATTTATTTTAAGTTCAAATTCAAATCAGCACCTCTGGATCATAGAAATACCACCTTTGAGCTTTGACCACCCGGCCACAGAGCGGGGCTTCTTTGTATTGAATCCTATAGTCTGTCCTTTGTTCTGCTGGCGGCAATACACAGAACAAAGCTGACAAGATAATTATCATTCCTATACTTGACCTACTCAATAATCTGTGCGGCCTAAACTTCTCCCTCAACCATATGGTGCAATGGTTAGTGAGTCATCTAACTACTTGAACCCAACATGGAACCAGTAGGTAATCGGTTATGACAGCGCAGTTATTTAAAACCTTGGGGGTTCACCAAATATAAACATTGGAAACGACGTTTTTTGTCCATAAATACGCCAATAATGAAGTAAAGAACTTGTTTTGATTACACATGTAAATCATGAAGTCAATGTACAAATCGTATTACAATATTTACAGTACGCAGTTGAACCGATAAATTTCCGAGACACTTTGTCACTTCCCTTTTCTTTTGGCATGGAGAAATTATGAAGGAAGTGGGTAATACCGGCTTCTTGGTATGAATAAACCAACTTGGTATGTTAACCATGTACCAACTTGGCATCAGTTTTAATTTTCGTATAAATTTCTAATT
>NW_007383628.1:0-5137 GCF_000475195.1 Diaphorina citri | reverse complement strand
GGTAATACTTGACAGGTAAGTAGGTAGGTTCAACCTACTTGAAAAGTTCCCGGAAATCAGAGAGAAGGACCAGGAGAAGGAGACGGCAGAGGGCAGGAAACATGCCATTAATAACGCTCTAAGGGCCGGGAAACATTTTCGAAATAAGTCTAATACAGGGTCCCTCAACCGTTTCATTATTTATGTAGTATTGTACATAGATCAAACATAGGTGTTTTAGGAATACACAGGTAATACTTGACAGGTAAGTAGGTAGGTTCAACCTACTTGAAAAGTTCCCGGAAATCAGAGAGAAGGACCAGGAGAACGAGACGGGAGAGGGCAGGAAACATGCCATTAATAACGCTCTAAGGGCCGGGAAACATTTTTGAAATAAGTCTAATACAGGGTCCCTCAACCGTTTCACTATTTATGTAGTATTGTACCCGACCGTTTTGCTTGCGATTGCTTGGTCCGATTTTGATGAAATTTGGGGCCTTGAGATTATAAGATCAAAGCACGTCGATCCTCGAAATTTGGGGTCCCAAAACTGAGCGGGGCCAATTTTTGGGCCATTTAAAGTCCCAGCTGAGGCAAAAAGTCTGAGTGAGGTCTACATTTCCCAGAAATACTAGTACCTATGTAGCCGATTTTGATGAAATTTGGGGCCTTGAGATTATAAGATCAAAGCACGTCGATCCTCGAAATTTGGGGTCCCAAAACTGAGCGGGGCCCATTTTTGGGCCATTTAAAGTCCCAGCTTAGGCAAAAAGTCTGAGTGAAGTCTACATTTCCCAGAAATACTATAGTACCTATGTATGTATTCTATTCTTAAGACAACAGAAGTTGGTCTACCCTGTATAGCTACCTACAATGTATAACATCTAATAGCTCTTCACGTAAATCAAAACTTTCTCAAATACAGATTTAGAGTGAGGGGGTGCAGGAGGAGGGGGGAGAAAAAGTTTTTTTTTTATCCATATCCCCCTGTATGTATAATTATTACCTAGTTATGATATACAGGGTGTGATATACAGAACCCAAGGGACTTTTTAGTCTTAGCCGACAGTATAGGTATTTAAATAAGGTAAAAAATAAAATAAAGAAATGGGTTGCGGTTTTTTTCTCATGGTTTTTGAATGTGACAGGAAAGACTAGTAGAACAGGTGTTAACTTTATAGATTTACAACACATGAAAGTTTCTTTATCTGTCCACCCTATATAATTATAACCTACTTATACACATGTAAAGTTTCACCTGTTTCCTCTCCATATCTCACATGTTGTACACTATTTTCCTCCCTCAT
Source organism: Diaphorina citri (assembly GCF_000475195.1). Taxonomy (NCBI): domain Eukaryota; kingdom Metazoa; phylum Arthropoda; class Insecta; order Hemiptera; family Psyllidae; genus Diaphorina; species Diaphorina citri. Next base: position 3,851 of record NW_007383628.1, on the reverse strand, counting down.
ACCTTTCACATGTTGTACAATTTACACGCCTTCATAAGTGGATAATTGCTTTATTATGAAGGGAAGAGAGATTTTTCACTATGTATCCCTATATTGTAAAGTAGGTATACTCCGTTATGTAAGTATCTATATACCTACCTATATCAAATTTTTTTCTAGACCTTCATAGGAACCACATAGAAAACTTTTAGGAAGGGGTGACACCAAAAATCTTGCACACCACTCGGGCGGAATTTATCCTTTAAGGATGAAATTCGATCCTGAAAGGATAAAATATTAAAATTCGTTTTCGGAACGGCTGACGTTCTCCAATGTAACCTATGTTGTCTTCCTTCAAAAGTTTTCCATTAGTTGAAGGGTTTTTTCATTGAGCTCAAAAATTATTCGAAATTAATACCGTGTGTTCTCCAGTGTAGGTAGTTAGGTAATAGATACCTACAGTACCTATATCTATACCTACATAATTGATTGATTGATTGATTGATTGATTGATTAACAAATCAACGGGTAAAACCCTATATTACCTAATAGGTACTAAGTTTAGTATTTCTCCATACCTACAGGTTCCTTCACTATCGGGCTTTATGCAATTTCGTTTTTTTCCTTCAACTTTAAATCAGGTCCCCCGGCTATAGGTTCGATACCCGCCCGGGGCGGATTTTATCCTGATGGAATAATGTTCGTTCTCGGAACGGCTGCCTTTCTTCTATCCTGTCTTCCTTCTCTCTTCACTTCTGGAACGATAAAACCTTAGCAGATACAGTTCTCTCTATTAAACCTCTTGAAAAAAAAAATCTGGTGTGAACATCACACGACTTTCTATTGCATGTGCGGAATACGTACCTATTTGAAAAAAAAAAAAAAAAAAACCTGGCCCGAGCAGCCTAAGGCGGCCGTTTTTGGTCGGAGATTTCCTATCTTAAAATATTCCCCGTGTAATAAGGAATCAAAGTGTACAAAAATTGAACTTTTTTTTTTTTGAAAACGGATTTTTCCAACCATTTCCCGATTTTGAAAATTTGGACCGATTGCAATACTTTCATTACTAGTATAGCTCCGCTATACTGTAGTAATAGAAAGTAAAAAAAAAGTCAAGGGGGAAATGTCCGGACTTAAACTTAGATCTAGCTACTCTTCGTTTGTTCAAATATTCCGGGAATTTTACCAGGGTGAATCTACCAAGATTAGTTACCACTTGGAAGGAGGAGGAGGCGAAGCAGAAGAAGAAGAAGGAGGAAGATAAGAGAAGGAGGAGGGGAAGAAGCAGAAGGAAGAGGAGAAGGAGCAGGACTTAGTTGCCACTTCAAAGAAAATTTGAGGGAAAAAGAAAAAAGATTACCTATTGTGAAAATAGTTCTATTCTCTTGTAGTGCGTTTTTGCGTTTTACTGTAACACCCCTCCTCTTCAAGCACACAGAAGAGGAAATGCGACCTAAGTTACATTAATATACATAACATCACATCTCTCTCTCCCCCCCCCCCTCTCTCTCTCTCTCTCTCTCTCCCCCCTCTCTCTCTCTCTCTCTCTCTTTCCTTTCTTTCAACCCTTCTTCTTCTCTATCAATCTCTTTTCCTCTATCTCTTTTCCCTTGTTTTACCTTTTTCCTTTGAATTCACTTCCTATTTCTTCTCTTTGTTCTTTTTCCTCAGTCCGTTTTTCTTGCAATTCTCTTGTCTTTATTTTTCCGGGTATTTTACCCCGAGTTTCGCTTCTTTTTTCTCTTTCTTTCTGTCGTTTCCACATTTTTTTCTTTTTACCCTTTGTAGGGAATTTTTCTTTTTGTTCCCTTCTGTCCTCTTGTTTTTTTCTTCTTTCTTTTAGTTTTGTTTTTTGTCCTTTTCTTCAAGTTTTTTTTTTTACTTGTACTGAAAATTTGTTTTTTGTCCTTTTTTTCAATTTTTTTTTTTTTTTTTTTTTACTTGTATACTAAAAAGAAACCTCTCCCTCGCTGACCACTTCAAAAGAAAAGATTTGAGAGAGAGAGAGAGAGAGAGAGAGAGAGGAGGTCAGGGTTTGTACATACCAAACCCTGAACTTCGCCCTTTGTTCTGGTGAAAAAAAAAGAAAGATAAAAAAAAAAACAATGGTTGACAACTGGTGCTTGGGTTGGTCAAAAATATGTACAGTGATGGACAACTGATGTAGATCAGTAGATACCTATGTTTTTATTGACAAGAAGTAATACCTATACTAAATGATCGAAATTTGGGTTCTTTCGAGAAAGAACTTCTGTTCTTTCTTGAATTTCCTTGTGTGTTATGTGAGTTGGACAGAAGAAAATGGCGCCTCTTTAGTGCCTCCCCAAATTAGAAAACCTTTACGACCAGAATACGGAGATAAATACCCCTAGAGAACTCTAAAATGGGGGTACCAAAATATCCATAGATGATATAGAAACCTCTAACCTCTATGTAGATTATAGATCTGGAATACCTCTGGAAGTCTGGACTCTGGAGATCAGGGAAAGAGGGTATATAGCGGTAAATAGGGGTCTCTATGTAGATTATAGATCTGGAATACCTCTGGAAGTCTGGACTCTGGAGATCAGGGAAAGAGGGTATATAGCGGTAAATAGGGGTATAGGTAAGCTCTTTCTTTCTCAACCAATACAACCATCATTTTTCTTCCACAGGTGTAAATATGGCACATTACTCACTCTAAAACTTTTTTACTTTCTATTACAATAAGTAGTATAATAGCTAGGCTATGTTTTATTTTGATAGAGGTTTGATAGACTGAACTGTAACAACGGAGCTCTTATCATCCCAAATTGGAAGAGAGAAAAAGGGCAGGATAGGAGAAAGCCAGCCGTTCCAGGAACGAACCTCATCTATTGAGATTGAGGATAAAGTTCGTCCCGGGCGGTAATCGAATCGTGACCTAGCACTTACAAAGCAGGACCGCTTCGTTCAACACACGGGGGTTAGTAAGTTATTATCAGCTTCGTTTTCCGATTTATTCCAGAAAGTAGACAGGACCTTCTGACTGAGAAATTATCAATTCTCTTTTCACAGCTTTCTATTAGTCTATTTCCGGCCGGAAATTTGCTGTTCACGTCCGGTAAACAAAGGCTGATGTCCGTGAGGAAGCACATCACAATGGCATTATCCGACCCGATCATTATGGGACCATCAGCATCTTATGGGGCGAAAATATTTCCGAACATAAAAATTTGAATTCCGGAACAAGAAGAAAAATGAGGGTAAAATCCCTCCGTTTTTACAAAGAGGAGCTTTTTCCCTTTGACCCGGTGGAAAATTCCCGGCGGGGGAAAACATATTGAACACACAGAGAGAGAATATGACAACGTGTATGTTTGGTGAAGGTAATATTGAAAAACGGGTGAAAATGGGAACAGTGGCGGATGAGAAAGATTTGTGGCAATATGACGAAAATAAGCGAGGTGTGTTGTAATTATGGAAGAAGAGAAATTGAAATTCCTCCGAGGAAAACTGGAAATTGGTTTTGGGATAACTGGTTGTTGAAAAAAGCAGCGTGCTAATACGCCTCGATTAAAGCAGACAAAATGGAAATTTCTATAAAACCCCAGAGTTATAATAAAAATGTTTCCAATACGGAACAGTCAGTTTCCTGTACAAAATTTCCCTTCTATAGGAATTCAGGAATTCCTCTAATTTCTTGTCTTCTAGGGAGTCATTCCTTAGATTGCCTTAGAGCTAGTACTATTATTAAATTTTACTAAAGAGTTGCTTGACTCATGCCAACAGCAATGTTGAAACAGAACACCAGACGCCCTTCTTTCCCCATATTGCAGCACAAAATACTGAAAAATATCCGTTTTCCTAGCATGGAAAACTGAGAAAACGCCGTTTTCTAGCACGGAAAGCCG
>NW_007383627.1:0-5137 GCF_000475195.1 Diaphorina citri | reverse complement strand
AAAATAATAATATTAAAAAAAAAACAAAATCTAAATAATTTTAAAACCTTTATCTACTAAGAATCCACTGTCAATAACAACATTCCCTATACATATCGGTACCTAATAGAAATTAGAAAGTAAAAATTGCGTGCTAAGGGCATGTGAACGTCAAGAGTTTCAAAAAGGCCTGGTACTTGTTAACCCATTCCAACAAATAACAGTAATGATATTAATAATGGAAAAAAATAATAATATTTAAAAAAAAAAAAAAATCTAAATAATTTTAAAACCTTTATCTACTAAGAATCCACTGTCAATAACAACATTCCCTATACATATCGGTAATAGAAATTAGAAAGTAAAAATTGTGTGCTAAGGGCATGTGAACGTCAAGAGTTCAAAAAGGCCTGGTACTTGTTAACCCTTGGACCACCCTAATATCAAAAAAAAAAAAATCCAAAGATTTCCCAGCCAAAAAAGGGCACCCAGTTAAACATCGGGTTAACGTAAACACCATTACAGGCAAAACAAACAGTCAAGAACATCTCGCACCTTGTAATTTTCTTTAAATATGTTTGCGCTGAGACAACAACACTAAAAAGCTTGAAAGAACACCGTCGAATTTTCCCGAAAATGAGAATTTTCTCAATTTTCTAATCACAAAGACAGAAAAGTGTGAAAAAAAACCTTTTTTTTAAAAAAAAAAAAAAAAAAAAAAAAAAAAAAAACAATTTTTTCCCCAAGCTCACGATTTTTCGCTAGTTGTACCACATTCGCTGGGTGGGTTCGCTAGTTGTATACTCGCGGTGGGTTCGGCGAAGGAGAAGATGGAGTAGGTCAGAGGACCACCAAAGTTAGAAGACCCTTCTGGGAGATATAGAGGGTCCGGCAGTCTCCCCTAAAGTCGTGAGATCGTGTTACTGGCTTCTTCGGTGATTTGGTACCGTAGGTTTGTTCCCAAATGAAGGACCTTGGTTACCCTTGGTAACATTGAAAGGAACTGTATCAACGAAGGTCTTATCGTTCTGAAAACGAAGAGAAGGAGGGCAGGATAGGAGCCAGCCGTTCTGAGAACGAGCCGTATCTGCTTAGGATAAAGTTCCCCTTGGGAGGAAATCTAACCCATACTTTAGCCCTTACAAGGCAAGCGTACTACCCTCCAAGCTATAATTGGGCTGGAATAATTTACTGATAGATTCTGACGTGACTTTGTGAAGATTCATCTTGAACCGGAAAAGAAGAACAAAAGTAACTCTTCACAGTTTTAAACCTTTTAATATTTTTAGAAGCCTATTCAAAGGATCCATGCAATTTAATTAATTTATTACTAATGTAATTCTTCTTATGCTTGTTTTCAGGTTGGTACAACAGCAGATGTCATCCAAAAAATCTTTTTTGGAGTTTGATGAGAGAGAGAGAGAGAGAGAGAGAGAGAGGGGGGGAAAGAAGAAGAAAACAAAGTAAATTTTTGGACCTTTTTTTAGGCCAAAATGGCATTTGGTAGACCTGAGGATACCTGATATAATGAGTCTATCCATTATTTCTGCGGCTAGGAAGGTAGACCAAAAACAAAGGAGTAAGATGAAAATTAAAGCCGAAGAAGTGAATAGAAGTACCTACTACTGGTACGTTGACTAAAAAAGCCTGCCGTCAAATGCCTAGCTGCTTCAGCAGGATAAGGCAAATAAGAGAAGTAGAAAAAGAATGAAGGAGCACAATCTGATACTATGGCTGGCATACTAGCGATCTGTAAGTTCATAATACCTAATCTGTCACCTAGGGTGGATTTCACCAATATTTATTCAGTCCCTACTCCCTAGAAGGCCTGTTAAGTTCCATTTAATTTGTATTAGGCTTAACAGGACTGTTCCTCCTTCCTATTTCTTCTTGTTTAATTTTCTTTTGCTTCTCTATTTGTGTTGTTTTACCATTTTTTCTATTTCTATTTCCTCTTCAAGCCCCTTCCAATGTGGATGATGTTTTTTACCTTCGTTTCTTTTACATTTCTTTCACTGGCACTTCTCAGCAGAAGAAAAAGTTTTGCCCTTATTCTCACACCATCATTTCCTCCTTTTTCTCTCTTTTCTTCTTGTTCTCTCATCTATACATTCCTCCTCCTCTTCTTCTTCTTCTTCTTCTTCTTCTTCTTCTTCTTCTTCTTCCTCCTCCCCCTCCTCCCCCTCCTCTTCCTCCTTCATCTCCCCATTCAGAATAATGAATGAAAAGTAGGAGCCAGCTGGGAAGAAAAAAAGGGAAGAATGATGAGACGAGAGGAGGAAAAGTGCCTCCATTCACAGTTCACACGGAGTTTTTGATTTTCAAAGTGCAAACACCTAAATGATAATACATTTGGAGTGCTTAAAGAAGGAGGCGAGAGAATCTTTTGAATGAAAAACGCGAGAGGAAAGAGGCGGGGGAGGTGTATTAAGAAAATTAAAAGTGTGTGAAAAGGGAAAACACATAAAAATAAAAAGAGAGGAAAAAAAAAACTCGGAAGTAGAAGAAAATGCAGATGGAGAAGTCACAAAAGTACTAAAAGAAAGGGGAGGAAGAAGAAGTCACAAAAGTAGTAGAAGTAAATTTAGATAAAGAAGTGGAGAACAAGGAAATGTGAGCGGTATTTGGATTATGAATAATGAAAATGACAATGGATCTGCTGAAAAAATGGAAGGGGAAACGCGTAGGCTCGAAAGAAAATAAGGCAAACGAGATTGTAAATAGGAACAACAACAAAAACATCATGAACAATTGGCTCGAAAGAAAATAAGGCAAACGAGATTGTAAATAGGAACAACAACAAAAACATCATGAACAATCCCAACAACATGTGAAAGAACAAGAAAACATATTTGACAATAGACGCACGTGGCTCCTTTGACAAAGTCAAACAAAATATTGAAAGCTAACAACAAGGTAGTAATTTCATTACAAACTTTGAAGAAGAGGAGGCAGAAGGAGAAAATGAAAAAGTAAAATTGGAAATAGTAATAAATACATAAGTGAAATACTCATTACAAACTTTGAAGAAGAGGAGGCAGAAGGAGAAGATGAAAAAGTAAAAATGGAAATTGGAAATAGTAATAAATAAGTGAAATACAGGGGATATGAACATATTGGACCATTATATGTTTCTTACTGTATAGAAAAAGGAAAGTTTGGTAGAAAGACCTTGTAAGTTTCAACCGACTACTGAACAAAATAGTGTACATCTGAAACTTTGCAAAGATAATAAACATAACAATTGTATCAGTTGTAACGTTGTTGAAAAGTTGTAAGGAACAATGCAATCAAAAACATAAGAAATAATAGAAGGTAACAAGATAAAAGAACTACCAAAAAGTCGAAACAAAAGGCAAAAAGAAAAAACTTGCCACAAGTTTTGTGCAAGATCTCAATTAGAGTTCAAATGAAGATGGGCAAAAATGGTAAGCGCGTAAATCATAAAACCTTTGGGCGCAAAGCACAAAGCCAAGATAAAAAAGGAACAACAATATGTTACCGAGGAGGAAGGGGAAGTTTTGGAAAGTGGAAATGGAAAGCCATTCACATGGCATACGTGAGTGTCTACATATGAGAGACAGGGGCGAAAATGGGAGATTATATGGGAAATTTTTCCGGACTGAAAAACGTCCCATAGTCTAAAAGGGAAGAGTGAGAGAGAGAGAGACCAAAACTGAGGTGGTGAGATAAGATTGAGGAAGTCTTGAGAAGGATGATACATTGGATAGCAGGGTATCGAGGGAAAGTATTAAAGAAGGTATAACTTCGAGCCCAAATTGGAAAAAAAAAAGAAAAAAAGAAATGTACCCCACTATAAAAGAAGATAATTTGAACTGAAAAAACTCACCAAAAAGGAAATCGACAAAAAAATTTAACTTTGTAAAGGAGCCACTATGAATTATGATGCTTTTATGGGGACTCAGGAGTCACTAAAGTAGTCCCTGGTGTAAATCCTGGAGACAATAGGGGGAGAGGAGGGAGAGAGAGTGAGTGAATGGGAGGGAGGTAAAAACAAGTTTGGGTTTGGGAATAAGAAACTTTAAATTATACCCCGGAATATTTGAAATTTATCATTAACCAAGAGAGAGAGAGAGAGAAGGAGGGGGAGGAAGTAGAGAAAGGTAGATGGGGGAGAATGAGAGAGTGTGAAGGGATGGAGAGAAGGGGAGGGAGGTAGAGAGAGAGAGATAGAAGGAGGAACTAGAGGTTAGATAGAGAGAGAGAGAGGGATGATAAGAGTTTTGTTGTTTACTTATTTCTTCCTCTTCCTCCCCTCCTTTCCTTCCCCCTAAAATATAAATGAAAATTAGAAGAAAATTTTTGATGACTTTTAATTTTAAAGGCGTTCTTGCTTTTTGTTCTTTTCTAAAGGTTGTGCAATACCTGGAGAATCTGGAGATTGTTTTTACTGGTCTTTCAGAATTTGAGACCAAAAACTACGAGACAATGGATAAAAAAAAATCCAAGATTTGCTCAAGGTGAAAATCATCTTTTCTATTTTCTATTGGGGGTTCAATACTTTTGCTTTCAAGAAAAATCAGAATTCATTATGTATCAAGAAATTGATTTTACAGTCTCTCTCCCTCCCTTCCTTTCCTCTCCTCCTCCCTATTCCACTTTTTGTCATTATCTTTGTTACAAGATTAATAAATCAGATATAAATATAAATACCTTAACATTCCTACCACTGTAGGTGTAGGGCTGTAAGAGGCATTTAAACATTTTAAACAAGAAATAATATTTTTCTTTTGTATTTAATAGGAAATGTTTATAGGTATATGTAACTTACCTAAGGACTTGAAATGAGGAGGAAGAAGAAAGAGGATGAGAAGGAGAAAGAGGAAAAGAAATAGGAAGAGAATGAGATGATGAATTAGGTGGATGAAAAGGATTGCGAAGAAGAAGGAGAAGAAAGAGAGAGAAGGAGGAGGAAGAGGATGGGATAACGAGAAGCGAATGACTTTTAGTTGGACAGTCTATGGAATTTTTTCAAGGGATGTTTGGAGAGAGCAGGGACAAAAGGGATTGTATATTTTCGAAATATCGATAGTTTTGCTATAAGGGAGTAGGGACCTGGTGATTTGTTCGAATTATCGAAAGGTATGAATTTTATCGAAGGTTTGAAAAATCGAGATGCCATTTAGCGCTTTCTCTC
>NW_007383626.1:0-5139 GCF_000475195.1 Diaphorina citri | reverse complement strand
GGCAGTGTGATGAAGAGCTGTGAAAGGTAAAAGATAACTTGATCTTCTTACCTTCCCATCTTTCCTTCCTACTTCTAGTTAGATAAGATCTGGCGGGAGAACATTTTAAATCCTTTTTGGACTGTAGACTTAGCAGGAAATACCAGCTTATCGAGAAAAACCTGGCATTAATCACGGACAATCTTAATCAATTTTTTATATTTCTTAAAATCAATTTGGCGATTGAAGCTAAGAGCGAAGATGGTAGAAATGGTACAATCTGGTAGATAAACTCTGTATGTAATTGGGCAAAAACTTTGTTTATCCAGCTTATCAAAAAATACTTATTTATTATACGAGGTCAGTTTTTTCCAATAAAATGTCAGTAACGCCACTGGTTGCTGATTTTATTGGCAGTATTAACTGATGTTTACTTTAACATTGACATTAAACTTCTCGTGGTGATGTCATGATTAAAGTTGAGAACTTTAATCATTCATTAACAATAACAAATTGGTGTACCTTCTAATACGATCCATTGATTTATTGTTATGGGATGGGTAGGTAGGATGGAAGTTAACGATTATGTATCTGAACATCTTCCCATTAGGACGGTCAAAGTCAGGGGCATAACACAAAATGTCATGACTATGTATTTCCATCAAGATGACAAATTATTACCACTAGGTCGAGCTTTAAGGACAAATAAATTTTATGAAATTTACATCAAGCAAAAATTAATGTAATTATTATCTCAAGTTGATATCTTAAGCTCAATTTTGATTCGTTTCACTTTGAGGTTTTCCGCATAACTTGAAATATTGGATGCACTTTGGAACTAAGTTTTGACGTTTTTTACCTTCTAATACGATCCATTGATTTATTGTTATGGGATGGGTAGGTAGGATGGAAGTTAACGATTATGTATCTGAACATCTTCCCATCAGGACGGTCAAAGTCAGGGGCATAACACAAAATGTCATGACTTTGTATTTCCATCAAGATGACAAATTATTACCACTAGGTCGAGCTTTAAGGACAAATAAATTTTATGAAATTTACATCAAGCGAAAATTAATGTAATTATTATCTCAAGTTGATATCTTAAGCTCAATTTTGATTCGTTTCACTTTGAGGTTTTCCGCATAACTTGAAATATTGGATGCACTTTGGAACTAAGTTTTGACGTTTTTGTTAGAAAGATTGCCAAAGTTTGTTTAAAATTCATGGGAACAACTTTTCACTCTGGGTTGGAATAAATCAGATTGTATGATTAGGAGGCTGCTTCTTTTAATGTTAAGAGATATAGTAGCACATGTTGTAAGATTTATAGGGTAGGTCCTGAGTCACCAACTGGGCTGGATTATTTATTATTAGGTTAATCCTTTTGATCACCCCGTTTATTATTAGATTTAAGGGATTATGTACACAAATACAGTGATGTACTAAGTAAACATAGGGAATATAGGGATACTTCAAACGAAATTCCTTCATTCCAAGTTTCCAGAAGCAACTGTTGATCTGGTGACCCTACATTGATGTTGAAGAATTAAACATTCTGTCCAATATTATGTATTTTATATGTTGCTGAAATCCCTTAATTTAAGCGATCTTTGATGTAGGTTATCGAGGGTTCTTTAAATTTTTATTTTAATCACTAATCCATTTAGTCTTAATCGTAATTCTATTGAAATTATCATTGAAAAATCAGGTACTAATTGCAAGTTTTCACCTTTTGTTCCAGGTACGGGATTACAAAATACCTACCAGATTCTGTCTCCCCGCTTGCCAACCTTCTTGGCCTTTAAACTGAAACATGGTTATTGGATTTTCAATATGGAGCATACATATTGGATTATTTGTAGCCTTTCTGGGTCAAGTGTTCACATCCAACACCGTAAGTTATTCAGCTTTTAAGGGATTATACTCTAATACCGTGATGTATTGGTACCTTCTTATTTTATTTCTTCTTCTTCTTCTGTCAAGTGTTCACATCCAACACCGTAAGTTATTCAGCTTTTAAGGGATTATACTCTAATACCGTGATGTATTGGTACCTTCTTATTTTCTTTCTTCTTCTTTTAGAACTCTTGAAGATTTAACACTGTATCGCCAGAAATATTACTCAATTTTGAACTCTATTTTTCCCATTATCGGTAAGAGAAATTGCAATTCACTATGCAGTCAATTATTGGGACCTATATTCCTAACATTAATACCAATTTTGTTGAGAAATGTATTGCTTATTTATCAGAAAAACTTGTGTTTCCTGGAAATAGACGATTTCTGTTACTTCAGTTAGGATCATGGATCAATTCAAAACTGTTGAGTAAGGTCCATGTTTCAGTTAGGAGATGGACCAATAGTCCTATTATTTTTCCGACTATAAGGGATAGAAACATTATAGACTGCCAGATTATTGGATTATCTGAAAAAATATTAGAAAAAACCAGATCAGCATAAATTTAATATAGGGAGAGAAAAGAGAAGCTATTTCATGGTATACTTGTCGATAATGAAGTTAAATACGTAGATATCTTTGCGTCTTCTCTAAGGAAAAATCCCAAAAGACCAGTATGCTTTAACTCTTTGTTGACATTTGATTGTAATCAAGAAGATAAAAATAGTTCAAAACACAACAAAAAGAATCGGAAAAAAAATCAATTTTGTCAAAGCTACAAGGCTAACCAGTCCGAAGCTTTTTGACTTCTGAGAAGAGTCTCCGAAGTATAAATTAAAAATTCAATATCGACTAATTTAAGGAGTAAATTATTATTGCCTCTTCTTCTGTTGAAGACACTTCGATGTCCTTTAAAGAGCAAATTAAGTCATCGACTCCTCTGTTCTGAGAGAAAATCTTATTTCTTGTTCATTACGTCGTTCCAAGTCATCAGGTAGTCTGCTGACCAATGGCCAATGTCATGGTGAGAGAATCTTCCACTAACATCTCACATGGGAGATTCTCAGTCAATAGGTCTGCACCTAATACGATTTATTGATCGCCACGGGCGGGTTTTAGCAAAACTCAATGACAACGGTGACCAATTTTTTATTCGTCTCTTTCTGTCCCAATAAATTTTATTCAGATGAAGTGCCAAATGTGAACCGATAAAGCATACGAAAAGCGAGGAAACATTGTATTTGTATGTTTAATCATTGACATTGATTTTCTTACACGGACAGGTGAACATTAGGATGCAAATATTTGATAATAAGAACGTGATCATTTTGTGAAATTGTATTCATGAATTGCATACACGCGAAAGATATTGATTTTTTAATTTTAAAAGAACAAAGAGTGAACAGCTCTCAATAAGTCTCTTTTTAAAAGCTGTTCAGATTTTTCAGTAGATATGTACAATTTTGTTTTAATAAAACGTTGATTTTATTGGTCTGGAACTTCAATATGTTTTGGCTCTTGATCCGTAAGCTGTAGGTACAAGGTAGAAGTATGCTCGTAGAGGGAGAGATGAATTTTAATAAAGGTTTCTATAGTTTTATGTGATAAAGTGATAATTTAATAGCCTGATTTGGTAAACTTTTCCTGGTCTGTGAGCTCTATGGTCAGGATTAGGCTCGTAGAGGGAGAGATGAATTTTAATAAAGGTTTCTATAGTTTTATGTGATAAAGTGATAATTTAATAGCCTGATTTGGTAAACTTTCCTGGTCTGTGAGCGCTATGGTCAGGATTAGACAGAGATACAATTCTCCTAAAAGTGGGATGTAAACAACCTGAAGTAGGAACCGATCAGACAGTAGAATAGGTAAGTATATGTATACCTAGATACTGTAGAAGGCACCTTTTGTGACCTTTTCCTCATATATGTATTGTGTTGGAATAGAATAAAATACTTTGTTTAAACTGTCCGGATGAGTTGAGACTGGAAAGGAAGTATGTATATATGTATATTAGTAAGGCTGTAGGTTATATTATTATGTAGCTAATGGTTATTGGTTGGCTACGGTCATCAGATCGCGCCCAGCTATTCGGCAACGTCTGTCCGATGTCTTTGTTCAATTGATCAGAATATTAATATTCCACTGGCATGGATGCCAAGCACCTTACACTACCGGAAGCCACTCCAGTATTCAATATTCAATTTTTCAATATTCATATTCAATTTATAATATTCTCGTCTCGTATGCGTATAATGTAATTTTACCTACGAGTACATTTTCTTCGTTTTCATAATTACATATTTTTCCCCCTCTTTCTTGATAAACGATTTGGACGATAATTGCATCACAGGCAAACTGAAATCAAAGAATCGATTGCCACTAAATACCATTGCTCAACAAACTCTAGGACGTGGATTTCTTTTTCTTATCTTTCCTCTTCTTCTTCTTCTTCTTCTTCTTCTTCTTCTTCTTCTTCTTCTTCTTCTTCTTCTTCTTCTTCACCAAAGGGTGGCAGTGTGATGAAGAGCTGTGAAAGGTAAAAGATAACTTGATCTTCTTACCTTCCCATCTTTCCTTCCTACTTCTAGATAGATAAGATCTGGCGGGAGAACATTTTAAATCCTTTTTGGACTGTAGACTTAGCAGGAAATACCAGCTTATCAAAAATACTTATTTATTATACGAGGTCAGTTTTTTCCAATAAAATGTCAGTAACGCCACTGGTTGCTGATTTTATTGGCAGTATTAACTGATGTTTACTTTAACATTGACATTAAACTTCTCGTGGTGATGTCATGATTAAAGTTGAGAACTTTAATCATTCATTAACAATAACAAATTGGTGTACCTTCTAATACGATCCATTGATTTATTGTTATGGGATGGGTAGGTAGGATGGAAGTTAACGATTATGTATCTGAACATCTTCCCATCAGGACGGTCAAAGTCAGGGGCATAACACAAAATGTCATGACTTTGTATTTCCATCAAGATGACAAATTATTACCACTAGGTCGAGCTTTAAGGACAAATAAATTTTATGAAATTTACATCAAGCAAAAATTAATGTAATTATTATCTCAAGTTGATATCTTAAGCTCAATTTTGATTCGTTTCACTTTGAGGTTTTCCGCATAACTTGAATTATTGGATGCACTTTGGAACTAAGTTTTGACGTTTTAGTTAGAAAGATTGCCAAAGTTTGTTTAAAATTCATGGGAACAACTTTTCACTCTGGGTTGGAATAAATCAGATTGTAT
>NW_007383625.1:0-5140 GCF_000475195.1 Diaphorina citri | reverse complement strand
TAGGCCGCGGGTTCGATTCCCGCCCGGGGCGGATTTTATCCTGATGGGATAATGTTCGTTCTCGGAACGGCTGGCTACTAGGCCGCGGGTTCGATTCCCGCCCGGGGCGGATTTTATCCTGATGGCTTTCTGCTCTCCTGTCTTCCTTCTCTCTTCGATTTCGGGACGATAAGACCTTAGCAGTTACAGTTCCCTCTGTCAAACCTCTTAAAAAAAAAAAAAAATGTCGTTTCGAAATTAAAAATCATTGGACAGAAGTGGGAGTGATTAAATTTCCACTTATTTCCAATCAACTTCAGTGGTGTAGCCAGCCTAAATAGCGCTTAGTCACTGGTTCGATTCCCGCCCGAGCCGACCTTTATCCTGAACAGATAAGGTTCGTTCTCGGAACGGCTGGCTTTCGCCTATCCTGTCCTCCTCTTCGCTTTCGGGACGATAAGACCTTAGTAGTTACAGTTTTCCCTCTATCAAACCTCCTTCTTTTTGTGTAGGTACTTTTGGGCTTTCGGAGATTTGACGGTCTTTTAGAAATTTCGGTTAGCCAGGGATGTCTTGAAAAAATCTGTTCCAGGGTGCCGGGGGTCCAAAATGTTTGGGAACTACTACTCTAGACAATGGTCGTAGGTATACAAAAGCAATAAACGGCAAGTCATTAAGAACCGTACTGAGCTAATAAAATCACCAATACCAATATAAGTAGACAATAATATTGACGTTAATACAATCATAAAATCATCCGTAATAAGGAGACAATAACTCGGGACATTTAGGGTGCATTTATTGGGGGTGACGAAATGATAGGGGTGCCTTCGGTGAATTTTACTAGGGAGTGGTGAAATAAACAAACTTTCATTTGGAAATTCAAGAAAGTCATGGGTCATGAATTGGAAAAGTTGACGAGCCTCTTTAAAACGCCTAATATTAGTTAGGTGGGGAACTAAAAGTTGCTTTATAAAATACGGGGAACTAAAAGTTGCTTTATAAAATCATACATAGGTAGTATAGGTCCCTCTATCATAATGATTAATGTTGGAAAAAATGTACATAAAAACAAAAATAGGCTTGCATCTCGCACAAATAACTACATATGTAGGTATCCACCTCAGTCATATAGTTTGATTTTTCGAAAAAGAATTCCCTTATCCTGCCTCGGTGGTGTAGTGGCAAGTCAGTTTTTCTTGTTGGCACTACTTACCTGAGTAACATCATCTTGCTTGATAATTTGACAACCTATGCTTTCCGAATACTCGTTCCTCTGAAACGAAATAAAAATAACAATAATAAATTCAGCTTATTCGAAAAATGGAAAGTCGATTTCTGTTTGGGTCTGACCAAAAGCTTGTTTTTATTTCTAGTCGCCAGCCTAGTTACTTTGGTAACGCGACTGTCTTGTAAGCGCTAGGCCGCGGGTTCGATTCCTACCCAAGGCAGATTTTATCCTGAACGAATAATGGGTCGAAAATTCGAGAGCGAGAAAATTGAGAAATCACATTGATTGAATAATGTTCGCTCTCGGAATGGCCGACTTTCTCCTATCCTGTCTTCCTTCTTCGTCGATTTCGGGACGATAAGACCTTATCAGTTACAGTTCCCTCTATCAAACCTCTTGCATTTATAATGAAACTCCTTGTTTCACCGTAACTTTTGATCAGTTTGCCCGCTTTAAATAAAATTTAGCAGACATGTTTACTTGATTACATTGTTTACCATACAGAGGATTTGTAAATGCAATTTCTTTGTGTTATGTCACAACTTTGGTGCTCACTGCAGCATTGTAGGATTTTTCCCAATACATATCTCAATAATCCTAACAACCAATGTTTACCTACCATGCTGGCACCGGTCGCTATGCGCATTTACATGTCATAGCTACTCATTTTCCTCACGAGGCTGAGTGGGCCCCGCAACAGCCAGTCACGGGATCAATCATTTGCATGATACAAATTTCTTGACCCCGCCGGGAATCGAACCCGGGTCTCCCGCGTGCAAGGCGAGTGCAGTGACCACTACGCCATGGGAGCTGACGGGACCAACTTTAACAAGGGGGGGCCCCTCAGAACCTTTTTTTTTTTAAGAGACTGTCACCCCTCCTTAAGCCCAAAAGTAAGCGAGCAGAAAGAAGGAAATAATATGGACCTTCACAAAACTTACAGAGTCAACAATCAAGTTGAGAAAGATGAAGGTTTGATACAGGAAATTGGAACTGCCAAGGTCTTTTTGTCCCAAACTCGAAAAGAGAAGGAGGACAGGGTGGGAGAAAGCCACAGCCGTTCCGAGAACAAACCTCATCTGTTTGGGATAAGGCTCGCCCTGGGCGGGATTCGAACATGCGACCTAGCGTTTCAGATATTTACAAGGCAGACGGGGTACCCTGCAAGCTGACTAGGCTGGAAAATTAGGGAACTCTAATAATACGGAACTCCAAGTCAAGAAGCCTGTAAGAAACGCTGGCTCGGGGCCCTTAAGGAAACGCTGGCTTGGGGCCCTTAAATAAACGCTGGCTTGGGGCCCTTAAGGAGCCCTGGAGCCAAATGGGACCAACCCCCCTGTTCCCTGATGTAGACAGCCCTGTTTCTAACTTTCGACCTATTCTGCGTGTTAGCGCTGGTTTCTTTGATAATTGCAGATAATTACAGGGCAGACCCCTCACTCGGTTATTGTGTTTACATTGAACAACTTAATTAGTTCTAATAAAATTACAATATCCGCCACAAGATACAGGGTGTTCCAGGTGTCTTGCACGAACTGCAGAAAAATGGTAGATAAAGCCGGCGATGGAAGAGCGATAATGTATTTGAAGCAAAAGATTAACTTAGCTATACAGCGCAGCGGAGGAATGGCGCAAGCATTCTTGGAGCTCTTCTCTCAGAGGGAGACCTCGATTCAATTTTTTATTTGTAAAAATGAACTACCTAGTTGTATTACTGAACGAAGCTAGTTGTGAGTTTTAACTTGGTAATTTTGTTCAGTGCAGCTCGCGCTCTTGCCAAGTGCAGCCAAATATTCTTAATATTCGAACCCGCGACCTAGCGCTTACAAGGCAGACCCGCTATACCCTCTGAGCTAACTAGGCTGGAATCACCCTATTTATTTGATTAACTAATTGCCCACCTCTAAATTAATATATAGGTAATTACCTACTGATTAATCGGAGATAATCTAGTCGTTATGATTGAAGTTCCGTCTAACAGGAACAGGTGGTTCAGCACTCCCTTCCAACCTTTGACTTCCGGCTACTGCCTACTGCTAGAGATCAGCTTCCGGAATTAGTATAAGTACTGAGTAGTAAGTAAAGAGCTTCCAGAATTATGGTAGTACCTGTCTATGCCTACTAACCTCAGTGGTGGTGCAGTGGTTAGCACGGCGAACACGAGAACACCAGAAAGTAACCCGTTGAAGAGTCGACCGGTGATTAATCGATGTCGATCAACGGTCGGTCAACTATGTTTGGACACCTTTAGAGTTCCGGAACCCAGTCACCCTAGTTTTTTTCTTCCGGCACCCTAGTTTTTTTTCTCTAGTTTTTTTTCTCAGTGTAGGTACCTAGAGCCTGAATGTCATCAAACAAAATCCTACATTTCACGCCTATGCAGATAGACTAGATTTCTCGACAGATCTACACAAGTTCTACTAACATTATACTTTGTCGTCTAACATAAGTTCTACTAACAATCTGTCGTCTAACATAAGTACTACTAACATATAGTCATAAGGTCACATGGGGGGATTAATTTCGGACTAAGTTTGACTAATAGTAGGCCTATTTATGACTTAATATGACTACTGTATTTTCAGTGGTGTATCCGCTATGAAGTCTAAGGAAACAACTCATTTCCTCTCTATACGTTTTTTTTTCTACGCCACTTCCTAGGTACTTACCACTTACTGAAAAATAGGCGCCTTACATTATTAGTAGCAAAGCTTCAAACAAGCAAGAAGTGCAGATAAGGGAGTAAGGCTCTAATCGTAGTGCGCGTTTGGAACAATTCCTAGGAATTTTACTTCTTGCTTGTTTACTTATAACTAGGCTTGCCAAATATGCAACATAATCGCGAAATCCACGAACATAATCGCGAAATCCGCGAACATAATCGCCAAATCCGCGAACATAATCGCAAAACCCGCGAACATAATCGCCAAATCCGCGAACAAAATCGCCAAATCCGCGAACAAAATCACCAAATCCGCGAACATAATCACCAAATCCGCGAACATAATCGCGAAATTAGCATTATGTAATTTGAGTATAAATTACTATGTTTAATGTTTTTTAAGGTTCCTACCCATCTATTAGAAGGTAATTATGTAATATGCTTAGCCAGAGGATGTTGGGTCGTGCGTCAGACCGTCAGGAGCAGGACTGTTCTGGAGATGGCAACTTAATAGTTGGCCTCAATTTCCCCCGGGGTTGGGGGTTTTTACGAGGTCTCGTACCTACCTAGGTCAATGACCTGAGTGGGATCGGGAAAACGGACAGGTTCGGCGCTTTTCGTCAGCCTCTCAATCAGCCCTAACTAGGGTGATTGCTTTGGGCTGACATTTGGTTTTGGCTACAAATTTTACGAGTGGATGCCCTTCGCACTCAACCTTTCCTATTGCTTTAGCAAGGGAAATTCAGGCTGGTCTACTCCCTGTTTATAGTCCCCCAGGCAGACCAAGCTGGTCTACTCCTTGGGGCAGACCAAGCTGGTCCACTCTCTGTTTTACGTCCCCCAACCAGACAACCCCCGTCTTGCCGTCACTGAAGACCTTATAGCATTTATAAAGTGACGTCAAATCCATACAGTGAGGTCAAAAGAGATCTCTTATTTTTGGCACACTCTTTCCTCACCACATTGTCTGAAACGCTGTGTCCTGTCATAATTAGGTACTTGGAGGTATTGAGATGTTTATCAGCTACAAACTACATGCAGTAGGTAGGTTTGTGTTTACATTGTTTTCGGGATAAGATAGGCATAAGGCTGTGTAGAAATATTAGGCACTTTATGTATGTCTTAATTTCAAGTAGTATTTACCGCACTACTTAATATACTTGACTGAATAACTGCATCAATATTTGTTCTACAGGGTGAATCAGACGAATTGAACGAACGAAGTGAGTTTAAGGGCGGCCACTGAGTCTGAGAGACGCCGCGGTGGA
>NW_007383624.1:2667-5142 GCF_000475195.1 Diaphorina citri | reverse complement strand
AACGATGAAGGTCCCTTTGTTCTATTTGTACAAGGTTCCAGTGGCAATGGAATCGAAAGAATCCACCCTATGGCTCTGGGTACCCTTTTTAAGAGGCTTCACCCGGACATCAATAACAAAATGGAAAGAATTTTCAAAAACGGAAAAAACAGACTGAAACTAGTTATGAAAGACAGACTAAGTGCCAATATCTTAATCACCTCAGATAAAATGAAAGAAAAGGGGTTCTCCTGCTTCATTCCGAAATTTTTGGTCACCAAACAAGGTATTATTAAAGGAGTTTATAAAGAACTTTCTGAGGAAGAAATCAAAGAGGAATGTGAAGTTCCATATGAGCTAAAGGATAAGATTAGAATTTTGTCTGTTAAACGCTTTAACAGAAAAGAAAATGACCTATGGGTGCCATCTGAAACGGTCCAACTAACTTTTCGAGCCCAAACATTACCATCTTATGTTACCATACACTATGTTAGATGCAGAGTGGAACCATTTATTCCCAAAGTTCTTCAATGTTCTAAATGTTTAAGATATGGGCACAGCTTCAAATTCTGTAAGTCAACTTCAGGCAGGTGCAATATGTGTGGTGACGACTGCTCCTCCCCACCCCCTCCTAATTGTGTTCATTGCAAAGGCGAGCATATGTCATTTACTGCTCAGGGGAGCATATGCCCAGAGTACAAAAAACAAGTCGAAATAAAAACAATCATGACTCGTGAAAGTAAAACCTTTCTGGAAGCTCGAGCTCGAGCAGCTCTTAGAAAGAAATCCTATGCAACAGCCTCAAGTAACAATAATACAGCATTAGGTACCTACTCTAATCCTGCCACGCTTGTTCCACAAACATCTACCAGTCAATCTAATATTTACAGACAGAACAAGTATGGTTCGGGTAGGTTCTTCGTTTTCCAAGTCCTTTGTTTCCACTTCCGGTGTCCCTCAGGGATCACATTTAGGTCCTGTTCTATTTCTTTTATTCATCAACAACGTTCAAACCTGTTAAGATAGCCATGATGTTCAATATCTTCTTTTTGCTGACGATCTTAAAATTTTCCGTTGTATTAACTCTGATAATGATTTCCAGATCTTGCAGGATGCCCTTCTCTCCTTGAAACAGTGGTTTGATGTCAATCTTCTCGAAGTAAACCCCCTTAAGTGTAATGTCATTACTTTTTCTCGTTCCAGCTCTCCTCTTACTTACAGTTATTCTCTTGATTCTGTCACCATTCCAAGATCCCAGTGTGTTCGAGATCTTGGAGTTCTTTTCGACTCTAAGCTTTCTTTCAACCCTCATATCGATGCTATTTGTAACAAGGCTTCTAAAATGCTAGGTTTTGTTGTTCGCTCTACTCGTGATTTTCCTGATACTTTATCTTTCAAAATATTGTATTGTAGTCTTGTTCGTAACACTCTTGAGTTTGCATCCTGCATCTGGAATCCAGTTTATTCATATAACTGTGCTAGAATTGAACAAATTCAGCATAGAGCTCTGAAAACTTTGGGATGGAAATCACACTCTTCAGATCTTTCTGACTTCTCTTTACAAAAGACTTTCAATTTGCTTCCATTATCAGTGAGACGTGAAATGTTCGACATGATAACACTGTTTAACATTCTTCAAAATAATATTGATTCTCCTGACTTGCTTTCATCTATCAATGTTAACGTGCCGGGATACGTCACCTCTCGCCAAACTCTTCCTTTTAGACCACCCTTTGTACGCACGAACTATCTCCAAAACTCACCACTGATTCGATTTCAGAGGTCTGCAAATATGGCTAGAGACCATCTTGATCTTTTTTCTACAACTTTGACCTCAATTAGAAATCATTATTCTAGGTATTTGCAGTGATATTATCAATTATTTTCTAGTCATACCTATGAATTATTCTAGTCTTTCTCTTTTCTCTTTTTGTTACTTTACTGTACTTTTTTTATTATTTTTTCAAAAAATCTTGTTATCGTTCTTTCCTACTCTGTCATTCTTTCCTACTTTTTTTTTTTTTTTTTATTATGCTTTAACCAAATTTATTATTTTATCATAAGTATATACTATAATGTATCGCGCTACATACGGGCTATCCGTAGGGTTGGCATGATTAGGAGGGATGAAGGGAAATGGATACAGAAGATCAGACTACCAAAAACCTAACAGTAGCTAACGCGCGGCTGGAGGATATATCACGTTTTCATCTTTAGCACCAGTCCCAGTCGGATCACTGAAGTTAGATTACGTTGCGCGTGGTTAGTCTACGGATGGCGTGGCACCATCTGAGCGTATATCATGCTGCTGTCTTTTCCGCTAATGCACCCTTTTTCTACCTGAGAAAATGTCAGTGGGTACGATTACCTAACCCTTGTTCAAAAATCTTTCAGATAGAAACAAGAATCAGGTTAGCATGCACAGAAAGGGAATTTCTGTCTCATTTCGAAACTCTGCCAGCCCTCTTCTTTGGCATCCATGTTCTGCAGTGTCGA
>NW_007383624.1:0-2540 GCF_000475195.1 Diaphorina citri | reverse complement strand
GAGAACACAAAATTCCGGAAGCTTTGGTGGGACGAGGAATGTGAAAAATTAAGAAATGACAGGAAAGCGAAATTAAATAAATACAAATCATCCCTCTCAACTGAAGATTTCTTAGAATACACCAAAAGCAATTCTAAATTTAAAAAGCACTGCAAAATCAGTAATAAAAAAGCTTGACAGTCGTTCTGCAGTTCGCTTAATCGACACGTTAAAATAGGTGACATTTGGAAAACTATAAAACGACTCAAAAATAAAAAAAACCTCCCCCTTGGTCCCTGTGCAAGAGGGTGAATGGTCTGAAAACCTGTTGAGCTCGCTCTGCCCCCCATATGTCATGCAGGAAACCCCCTTTTTCTCCCCAACACACGTTGACGAACAAAATGAAAAGAAGAAAGATTTTTCTTTTGAAGAACTTATTAAATGCATCAAACCAAATTCAAATAGCGCCCCAGGCATGGACAATATTCATTATTCTATGCTTCAAAATCTTCCCACAATATCAAAACGCCAATTACTTGGTATTTTCAACAACATTTGGCAGTCGGGTAATATTCCAGAGCAATGGAGGAAAATCATTGTAGTCCCCTTCATAAAACAAGGGAAACCTATAGACAACTACAAGTCTTACCGTCCTATCGCCTTAGCACTGGGGTAGAGGCCCCAAGAGCGCAGCACTCCGCTATATGAGCGTAAGGCCCGCCCAACACCGGGAGCGCGGACGCACGACAACCACCACTACCACCAGCACGCAGCCAAATGCGAAGCCAACCCATGAGAATGATAGAGGGTCTCCACCATCACCACAGGTCCGGTCCCGCAGAAGACCACGCGCCAACAGAACCCGCGCATCCACGCTCCCAGTGCTAGACAAGACTGATGAGTATGTAGTACAAAAGAGAGAGAGAGGCCGCTCTCAGTGGGCCCCCACTCCAAGTGTGCGTTAGCCCCCCCGAATGCACAACCGCGTCGTAGGGCGAATAGGTACCTACTTGTTATTATTATTATTATTATTATTATTATAAAACTACTCACAAAATGGTCTGAAAATCCCCTATGCCAAAAGTGAAGCTATTCTCTTCTCTCGTAAGAGACGCCCTAATATTTCGCAAGTCATATCTATTGATGACTATGAAATACCTACAAGTAAAAAGGTCAGATTTTTGGGATTAATTTTGGAACAAAAATTGAACTGGTCAAGTCACATTGATCAAGTAGTAACGAAATGTTCTAAGTACATAAACATAATGAAATCAGTTTGCAATAAACATTGGGGTATGGACCCGCATATTGCTCTAATTTTCTACCGGGCAACTATCAGATCCACCTTGGACTTCGGCTTGATATTTTACATTAATTCAGCTCGCTCTAAACTAAAGAATGTTCATATAACCCAGTCCAAAGCTATCAGATTGGCCATGGGTTATCTTAACAGTACCCCCATTGACGTTATGCTACAGGAATCCAGAGAAAAATCGATGACAGGAAGAGCACATCTACTCATTGATCGCTTTGTTTTGAAGTGTTTGTATCACCAGAACGAAACTCTACGAAAAATAAATAACTTTACAATCACCCATTTAACTTCAAAAAAACTTAAAAATAGACCATGTCCACCTCTAATAGAGAGCTATTGCAATCTGAGTAATAAATACAACTCAAAAATATTCACATGTAATAAACCACCAGTCTACCTCTTAGATTACAATATAACCCTAACCCAGATTAACATCGATTACATAGACCAATATGAATCCGCCCCTGAATATGCAAAGCAGAATTGCTTTCTGAACAAAGTTAAAGATAAATGGCCTAATGCATACCTCATCTTTACAGACGGCTCAAAAACCAGCGAGTCTGTAGCCTCAGCGTTTTATGATTTTGTAATTGTAATTTGTAATTGTAATTTTTATTTGACATTTTAATTATACATATTTTTCATATAGGTTAAATAAATTTCAAATTGAGTTTGCTGGTAGACACATCTCATGATTAATGAGATATATCCACCAGCAAATAGGACATATTTTGAATTTCAATTTATAGCCGTAATCAGAATATTATTCAAATCAGAACACCCGTAATCAGAATATTATTCAAATTCCTAAAATAAACAAGACCACAACGCAAAGACATTTTATATTTTTAGCACCTATAATTTTTAATATGACAGTAAATGAAATCAGGCGATATCCGCTTATGAAAATAAATAATATATCCAAAAAAATAATTGAAGATAAAAAAGTTGAAGAGTTTTGGAAATATCTTAAATAATTTTCAATTATTTTGAACTCATTACATAGATAGTGTTCTTTAAAAGTAAATATTAGGTATGTTATATAAAATAAAATTCAACGTTTACATCAAACTAATTGGAAGAAAATATATTCAAAACATATCAGATCTGCATACCCTATAAGTATAAAAAATGAAGAAAAATACCCACTGAATTTTGAAATTATTATAACTATTTCAATAATATATATAAAAAAACACCCAAACACAGGTTCTACTACTATTTGGTAGAACCTATATGGGTGTTT
>NW_007383623.1:0-5164 GCF_000475195.1 Diaphorina citri | reverse complement strand
GAATAGGAGGTCTGGTTGTGGGATTATAAACACTGAGAACAGCTAACACTAACCAGCCTAGCTAGCTGGTAGTTTTTCAAAGAGTTCTCTCTGCTTTTAAAGAACAAGCACAAGTCCTCATGATGCGATGGTTGACTGTGGTTCAGGACGAGCCAATGAAACATGGCTAGGGCTAGCGACCACCACCCCGGGTGTTTCGCTAATACAAAAAGACATCTCTTCTGTATTCTGTCATCACCATTCGGAAAAAGCTAAAGCCGCTAAAACAACTACATGATTAACTCAGTTTGTCATAAATTTTCATCAACCTCAGTAGTTAGCGCGGTGGATTTCTGGTCCAGAGATTGAGAGTTCGAATTCGAGAAGTAGGTAATGAAATTAAAGAAGAAACTTGGGACTTACAAATATTAATACTCAATACGTTTTTTTTTTTTTTTTTTTTTTTTTTTTTTTTTTTTTTTTTTTGAGGCAACTTTACCTTGGCTACTCGAAACACCATGTGAGCATTGAATAGATTATTCAGGTCTAATCTTAGAACTCTGTCCAGTACAAGTTGTAATAGACTTGTATAGGCTGCTAGGTTATCCGCGATGAAATGGGCCTGCAAAATTATTGGAATCATAAGATTAGATATCAATACAATAGTCAGCCCTATTTATAATTATAAAACTAAACATAATTTATTTTGTCAAACATGACAAAATCCACAAGCCACGTTTTAAATAAAGTTCGCCCCCGGAGCGAGAATCGAACTCACGACCTGACGCTAACAAGGCAGACGCGCTACCTTGCTAACTGGGATGGCAATGTGACTATCAGTACTCTATTGAAGAAGTGGTCGCCAGTGTCATTTCCAAATGACACTGCTTTTTGGTGAAACAGATATCACAGACAATTCATCTATTGGGAAAAAAAAAATTCGGTAGACCAAAAATGGACCCGCTTAGTTTTTGGACCCCAAATTTCTAGGATCTACGTGCCTTGATCTTATAAAGTCATATACCAATCCGACCAGGCGATTGCGGAACAATCATTCAAAATTTCAAACATCTAAACCCAATGCAAATCGGTCTCGAGTTAAAGCATAGACCTCACTATCGTTCGGTCAATATTATAGAAAGTATCATACCCAGGCGCTGTCTACAGAGGGGGGACTAAGGTCATCCTCGGTATCAGGGGGCAGGGTAGAGGCCGAAGCATATCGCCAGGGCTGGATAAACGAGAACCACGTCTCCTGGATGAGTTTGAACGACGAGTCGAGCGGCCAGTGAGCAATGTGATGTCTGAGGAACGAGTAGATCTGGCCCTGGGTCATCGGGAGCACGGTACTGGGGAAGCAAAGAAACCAGATACATATTTGAACTAAAGAAAGTTGAATTGTATGAAGTATACTTAAATGCTTATCATAAAGGTCGTTCTCCCGATTAATACACCTCGATAAATTTTATGACTTGACTTGGATTTGAACCACATTCTTGAGATCCAAAGTCTACCATGCTAACTATACCACAGATTTTTTTTTTTTTTTTTTTTACTTCACTGTTTATGGACCAAGGATTATAGTGACGGGAATTTTACCTTTCATTCGGCAACAAATTACTTACACCCCTCCTGACATTTATCTGGTCTGAATGGAGCCAGGAAAAGCCAGAATACGTGATTGCCTAGATAGTTACCCATTTGGATACCAACTTAGCTTCAGTGGTTCATTGGAAACAGGTACTTTCAACGTGCTATTGCTGCTGTCTAGATAAATATCTAAAATCGCGGATGTTTACCGTCTGAGTTCTCCAAGGCTTGAGGAATCTTGAAGCTGTTCCCGGGCAAACTGATGGAAATGTTTGATCACATATCGAATACATCTGACTTGATAGCCTGATGGAAACACAGGCACAGTCCATAGGGCGTTCTGAAATGACAGGAGCATATTCTTTTAGGGAAACATGTCATGTAGAAGGTCCCCGGGTTCAATGCCCACCATCAAAAAAAGAAAAAAGTTATGAAACACTGAAAATAATCTAACTATAGGTACAGGGTATATCACAAAGCTATGTCAAGCCGAAATTGACTGTATGTTTGTCTATCACGCTAATAGATCTGTTTTTGTACTTTTTTCACGAGAAAATGGCTAGACCTATGTTTGATGAATTTTTTTGTGGTTGTTAATAAGGGTACTCAGGGTGACATAGTCTACTTAAATTTGTAACATTCCATCCTGATTCAAAATGGCGGTGCCTGATAAACATGCCTGATTTTCTGTTATTTCTTGACCCCGCCGGGAATCGAACCCGGGTCTCCCGCGTGCAAGGCGAGCGCAGTGAGCACTACGCCATGGGAGCTGGTGACCCCCTTAATTATCCAGTGAAAATCTAAAAAAAGCGCCTCCCTTGTAATCGCTAGTTTGCGGGATTGATTCCAGTCCGAGAAGAACTTTACTCTAAACGGATAAGGTTCGTTCTCTATCCTATCCTTCTTTCCTCTTAGCTTTTGGGACGATGAGACCTTAGCAGTTACAGGTCTCTCTGAAGAACACATCGCGCGCGGGATGATGGATCAGTTCCTAGGCTCACAGGTCCCTCTATCAAATCTCTTTAGGTCTGGGAAATACCTGCGAAAAAAAGCAGGATACTTTGTTTTTAGGTCTGGCCAGAAACTGGTTAATGTTTGGGTCACTTGCAGTACATATAGTTGGAAAGAATTGCAAAAGTAGGCACTTGGCTGCATTGTGATACCCACTAAACGGATAAGGTTCGTTCTCTATCCTATCCTTCTTTCCTCTTAGCTTTTGGGACGATGAGACCTTAGCAGTTACAGGTCTCTCTGGAGAACACATCGCGCGCGGGATGATGGATCAGTTCCTAGGCTCACAGGTCCCTCTATCAAATCTCTTTAAAAAAAATGTCAAGTACTATTATCACAATCATCGAACATATATATATCCATTTCAAATTATTTCAGGATGTGTACAAATGTATCTACTCGCCAAACTATCTCAGCTTCAACATTAATAATGTTTCAAGATTTGCAGTAAAATTATTGTACATAATCAAATTAAGCCTTTTATCTAATGCAACACTGACAACATATACGTACAAACAAGTATACAAGTTCAGTCAGCAATAATGCTGCTGTAACTTACATGGGTCTTTGGTGGAAAAAAAATTAAAATTGAAAAGGCTCAAAAAGCCTTTAGCTTACCAGATCCAAGCTCTCGTCATGTTGAAGCCAGAAGTCCACAAACAAATGCACAAGCAGTTCACTCCTCCATACTTCCCCTACATTAGGACTGCTCACTCCTCCACCCGAAAGAAAAACATCGATGTTGACATCGATGTTTTTGTTCCGATGTATCGATGTTTTGAAAACATCGATGTCGATGTCCCAACCCTAATTTAGCTTACCAGATCCAAGCTCTCGTCATGTTGAAGCCAGAAGTCCACAAACAAATGCACAAGCAGTTCACTCCTCCATACTTCCCCTACATTAGGACTGCTCACTCCTCCACCCCCTTATTCAACTTATCATTGTAAAGGTCTGCTTCTATTTCTTTCAGCAGGTGAGCTAGATTGGGCACACTGTACACCTGGGGAAACAAAAAACATAACAAAGGTACTTTAAACATGAATAGTCCTCCTCCTCCTGAGAAGCTATGGTGAGGAGGAGAGGTAGATTGGAAACTCGAGTTGGGAGAGAGGACACCAGGCTTGAACAGGCTGGACTTCTTTTTGGGAGTACTGAAGAGGGAAAGAATGATGGAAATTGTATATTAGTGGTTGTGAGCATTACAAGGTCCTCCTCCTCCTGAGAAGCTATGGTGAGGAGGAGAGGTAGATTGGAAACTCGAGTTGGGAGAGAGGACACCAGGCTTGAACAGGCTGTACTTCTTTTTGGGAGTACTGAAGAGGGAAAGAATGATGGAAATTGTAGATTAGTGGTTGTGAGCATTACAAGATAGGATTATCTTTGAATAAAACTTAAAGTTGAGCATCCAGCTATACCTACTTAATACCAACCTTGATACAGGATTGAACCCCTAGTGATCAAGGCTGTGGTGAAAGGTATCTTGAATGCATATTCAAGTTAAATGCAAAAGGTGGGGCATGAATGAAAAATTATTAGGGAAAAACATTGCATTTTGGACAACTAAGTAAGTAGGTTTAACTACTCATCTTTTCCTGTATATTTCCTATTTAAGAATGTCTAAACTTTTTGGGGAGGTTGGGTAAAAAAATAAATAAAAATAATGAAACTGGCTCCAATTTATTTAAATGTCAACCAGAAGAGTTAACTTACATGACTATTGGTGATACACTATGAGTGCCAACCTTGATACAGGATTGAACCCCTAATGATCAAGGCTGTGGTGAAAGGTATCTTGAATGCATATTCAAGTTAAATGCAAAAGGTGATCAACACTCATTAGGGGCATGAATGAAAAATTATTAGGGAAAAACATTGCATTTTGGACAACTAAGTAAGTAGGTTTAACTACTCATCTTTTCCTGTATATTTCCTATTTAAGAATGTCTAAACTTTTTGGGGAGGTTGGGTAAATAAATAAATAAAAATAATGAAACTGGCTCCAATTTATTAAAAAGTCAACCAGAATAGTTAACTCACATGACTATTGGTGATACACTATGAGTATAGTACACATTTGGTTCGATCGGAAGGTTATTGACAACGGGTAGAAATTTATCACAATACACAGCCAGAAGTCGTTGGTACAGAGTGTCCACATTCAGCTGAATTTCCAAATTTTCTTCAAACTTGCCGTTGTCACAAAGATATTTAACAAAGCTGAACATGTAGAATTCAAATGGATTCAAGTACAGATAGAGAATTTTCTGTGTTTTGGGATCAATGCAGAGTTTGTCCAAGTAGAATTGAGACATGGTTCCTTCTTTGATGGATTTTTGAATGGCCAACTGTAAATTAGAGGAAAAAATAAAAGCAAAGTTAACAAGTGTACATATTTGAGAAATAAAAAAAAATATTTGGTAATAGTATTTTCCAAATGAAATCTTGGTTTTAATCATAAAATTATTTAACTACTCATTAGACAATAACATAAGGGCTTAATTCAAAGTAGTGCTCACTTGAATACTCGGTCTACCCGGTACCCGAACTACTCGCTACTCGAGTATCGAGTAATGGTGTCGAG
>NW_007383622.1:0-5158 GCF_000475195.1 Diaphorina citri | reverse complement strand
AATATTCAAATGTGTTTCCTAAAAGCGATTCCAGATTTGAGCCCCTACAACCAGAAGCCATCAATTTGAAAGTAAACACACATAGCCCTTATGAAATCCTAGTTCTTTCTCTTTATGGTTTCAACCTTAACAGAACACATTGCAGTTCTGTAGCTCGAGAAATTGTATATTTATTTAACTAATAAATATTGTTTTCGTAAAATTTTATTTACGTTAAGATTTATTTCGTTTAATGTTTTATTATTTCTGGGTGCAGCAGCTACCCCACCCACAGTACGCACATTAATGCCAGGGATTTTCAAACTATAGTTTGGGATAAACTGTAGCCTCTGTAGACTGTAGAGGATCTAGAATCCTATATAGGTAAAATGCTTATTCCATTTACGTTAAGATTTATTTCGTTTAATGTTTTATTATTTCTGGGTGCAGCAGCTACCCCACCCACAGTACGCACATTAATGCCAGGGGTTTTCAAACTATAGTTTGGGATAAATTGTAGCCTCTGTAGAGGATCTAGAATCCTATATAGGTAAAATGCTTATACTTTGAGAGAAACACAAAATTGGGACATGTTTTGTTTAAATTTCATAATTAATAAAATTATTATTTGGTTCTTTACATTCTTTACAATGTTATTAGGTATTTTTATCACTTCCTCTTTCACAGTAGAAGAGAGAATGAGGTTTGTTAAACCTTCATAAAGATTAAAACTAATGATTAACTAATCAAAGAATATTATGAGCGTTCAAGATTTAATGGAGAACAATACAATTAACTACTAATAAAATTAATCTTGACTTCGTTCGTAAGGTAACCCCATCGCCACAGGCCCAACCCACAGCTTGGGACCCACGAGCCATCAAAAAATATTCAGGAAATGAAATGTTTAGTTTGGGTCTGGGTCTTTTTCCTTAATTAACCTCGAAACTTTATCTCACGATAAAATTAATCTTGACTTCGTTCGTAAGGTAACCCCATCGCCACAGGCCCAACCCACAGCTTGGGACCCACGAGCCATCAAAAAATATCCAGGAAATGAAATGTGGTCTGGGTCTTTTTCCTTAATTAACCTCGAAACTTTATCTCACGAGATGACCAAGTGCAGACAATAGCCGAATATACTTTCACCACAACCACCCTGTATATTTTCTCCCCAAAAGAAAAAGTTCACCCTGTAGGGTCTTATGAAAGAGAACTAATATAAATAGAATAATAATGTTTTATATTTATTTTAAGTTCAGAGAGTGCCCTTTTATTTATTTCAATAACTATACTTGAATTTAACATACTAGTTCTGTGTTTCAACGATTTCCTGGAACACAATGCCTAGAGTTATAATATGTGTAGTTAGTTCAGTAGGTTTAGGCTTCAGTTGAAATGTAATGAAATTTCCAAGTCAGCATTATTTCAAGTCCCCCCCACCTCTCGAATGTTTTCATAAGATGTTTATTCTAGAAAGTAATAATATTTTATTTATTCTATGTGTATATGATAAAGCACACACATCTTATATTATATTATTAGGAGGTACCTACGTATATATCTAATTTCTACAAACATTATTTTTCGTATTTATAATAATGCTCTATACTCCCAGATACAGGGTGATAAATATTTTGAGAAGTACGTACGTACGTTACGTACAGACCATGGGCTAAAAACCACTTTTTTGGAATCAGGGGACCCCAAAACGGATATTTCCACCCATTTCCCGATTTTGAAAATTTGGACCGATTGCAATACTTTCTCATTACCTTGTATAGGTTCCCTATACGTAAAGGTAATAGAAAGTAAAAAGAAAATTATCAGAAAATAATCGCGATGCGAGCGGAGAAATCAAACATGTTTGAAATCGACGCTTTGCTCGATGCTCTCCGCTATGCGCGCTGCTCGTACTGTGTGTGCTACCTATTTAAATCAACGTGTTTGATTTCATCGCTTTGCTCGTTCATTGATGCTCGTTGCTCTATGCTCTATGCTCGCCGCTCCACTGTGTTCTTAGCCTAAGCCATCTATCATCTATGTACTGATGGTACGTGTACCCGAATGTGGCGTAGTTCGAACAAAGTGAAATATTGGTAGTGATTTTGATGATTTTTTGGATCCATCAGAGAGGAAGGGGAAAGGGGACAAGTATTTTTAGTGGAAGTGCCAAAAGTACCGAATTTTCAGAAGCATAGAATCTCTAAAACATTTATGATTTTGGCTTTGGACAAATCAATCCAATTATTCAAGAGCGCAATTCTCCAGGACATGTTGAAGGATCAGTAGGATGGTAGGATCACTCTAATTGAGTCTTTAGCACCAATCTTCTCAGTAGTGAAAGGTAGCTTAGACTTCATAAAGATTAAAACTAATGATTAACTAATCAAAGAATATTATGAGCGTTCAAGATTTAATGGAGAACAATACAATTAACTACTAAAAATTAAGTAGAACACATTAAACTAAAAATTATAATAAACAATTATTGCTGGTACACGATTACACATCCAGTGTTAGTGACGAATGAGATAGTTCTGTCAGAGGGGTAATGGTGTGAGCACACCTTTATACTTGTAAGTTAACATTAACATTGAAATAAGTACCCATATTAGGACAAATTTAACAAATAGAGCTACACAATATGGGATATGGATATCTCTGCGTTTCTAAGCTTTAGGACAAACAAATCCGGCTAAAATAACATCAGGTGTTTCTTATCCGGAGGGTAAAAGTAAAGACGAATTCAACTTTTGCTATAAATTGTAATATTAGTACCATATTTCCTCTCATGTACTTGGGTATGTAAGTTGTTGATGTTAGCTGATGATGTTTGTTATGTTGTTAGAACCTCTTCTGACTTTGTCATGAAGTATCATGATGGAAAAGGCCGTAAGTTCTTCCATCGTAAAAGAAACTTCATGTTACTAAACTTGTGCTTAGATTAAACGTCTAAAACTCAATCAGTCCAAAGTTGACATCCCTGTACCTCTACCTATCGTATAGTTTAACATTGTTAAATTGTTTTAGAAAACAAAATTGAAGAGCTTCTACACAACATCAGTAAGTAGTTCATTTTGAAAAGCTTTACAAGATGATGAAGGTATACTTCATGAGAACATAATAATAAAATGTTACTAAACTTGTGCTTAGATTAAACGTCTAAAACTCAATCAGTCCAAAGTTGACATCCCTGTACCTCTACCTATCGTATAGTTTTACATTGTTAAATTGTTTTAGAAAACAAAATTGAAGAGCTTCTACACAACATCAGTAGTTCATTTTGAAAAGCTTCACAAGATGATGAAGGTATACTTCATGAGAACATAATAATAAGCATGCATTATAAATAACCTGATAAATATTCTACATGCTAATATTGTAACGTGTAGGTAGAGCAGCAACACTCATGTAATTTTCATTAAAAACTAATTTTAGTTTTATATAAACATTTTCCGGAAAATTCAATTACTTTTTAAAAATGGAAATTCTCAATTTTCTTGTTTGCTCTTCTTTTTTTCTGTTCTTCCCTCCCCTCTCTGTTTTCTCGGCTAATACTCCTTCGCCGATCCTTCTGCTTTTTCTTCATTATGGGAGATTTCATGTGTTGGAGGAAGGTTACCTATATAATTTTCATTAAAAACTAATTTTAGTTTTATATAAACATTTTCCGGAAAATTCAATTACTTTTTAAAAATGGAAATTCTCAATTTTCTCGTTTGCTCTTCTTTTTTTTCTGTTCTTCCCTCCGCCCTCTGTTTTCTCGGCTAATACTCCTTCGCCGATCCTTCTGTTTTTTTCTTCATTATGGGAGATTTCATGTGTGTCGAGGAAGGTTATACTTATTGATAATATTCAATTTAGCGGATGATGTGTCTATTAGCTGGAAGATCAATAAAAGAAGACAATTTTTCTTGACGATCACTCTCCGTAGGTATACTTACGAGTAGGACACTAATTTGTCCACCCTAGCAATCCCTACAATTTTATCTTGAAATTTGATTTGTGAAATCGATACCTAGATGGATCTTAAAATCTGTCACTTATTTCTTATTTTTATTCCTATACTTACTTATACTTATCCTTTATTCCTATAGGATATGAAAAGGAACTTGTTTGTTTTGACTTGATCCTTGAAATTTTGGTGATCGGAATCACCCTGTATAATTATTTCTATGGTATACGATTAGAACTATGGATAAGTATCAGAAGGATATCTCTCTCCCGATTATTAAATTTTATTTAACATACTAGTTCTGTGTTTCAACGATTTCCTGGAACACAATGCCTAGAGTTATAATATGTGTAGTTAGTTCGGTAGGTTTAGGCTTCAGTTGAAATGGAATGAAATTTCAAAGTCAGCATTATTTCAAGTCCCCCCCACCTCTCGAATGTTTTCATAAGATGTTTATTCTAGAAAGTAATAATATTTTATTTATTCTATGTGAATATGATAAAGCACACACATCGTATATTATATTATTAGGAGGTACTCAGCATTATTTCAAGTCCCCCCCACCTCTCGAATGTTTTCATAAGATGTTTATTCTAGAAAGTAATAATATTTTATTTATTCTATGTGTATATGATAAAGCACACACATCTTATATTATATTATTAGGAGGTACCTACGTATATATCTAATTTCTACAAACATTATTTTTCGTATTTATAATAATGCTCTATACTCCCAGATACAGGGTGATAAATATTTTGAGAACACGGGGTATAAAATTAATTTTGTCCACCCTAGCAATCCCTACAATTTTATCTTGAAATTTGATTTGTGAAATCGATACCTAGATGGATCTTAAAATCTGTCACTTAGGTATTTCTTATTTTTATTCCTATAGGATATGAAAAGGAACTTGTTTGTTTGGACTTGATCCTTGAAATTTTGGTGATCGGAATCACCCTGTATAATTATTTCTATGGTATACTATGGATAAGTATCAGAACTATGGATAAGTATCAGAAGGATATCTCTCTCCCGATTATTAAATTTATTGTTCAATAGTATTAGTTTATTATTTTCAGAAAATATCATTGTTTTTCTTCTCGTGTGTACCGAGTGACTCAGAAGTTCTTTACTTTAAAGTGTTTTGTTTTTCTAGCGTATACAGGGTGACTCAAAATAAGTTGGAATTTCAGGAGTTGTTCTTTATTAAATTTGAAT
>NW_007383621.1:0-5159 GCF_000475195.1 Diaphorina citri | reverse complement strand
TGACAGCGTGGTAGACTAGAAGGTATGCTGGCCAGAATGAAAGACGACAATAAAAAAAGAGGAAGAACAGAAAAAAAAGTAATAAACTGAGGACGAAGAAGAAGAAGAAAGAGAAGATGAAGAAGAAACACAATTGGATCAGTTTTTGCACCAAAGAGCTCAACAACAACAATAATAATAATAATAAAAGTTGAAAGAAAAAGAAGAAGAAGAAGAAGAGAACGAAATAATAATAATAAAAAAAAGCTCACAGAACCGGTTGCCAGATTCTTTATACTATTTCTAACATAAGATGGAAGTTGCCAGCCTCGTAAATTTGTCCAGGGTAGCGCCTGTCTTGTAAGCGCAAGGTCGCGGCTATAGGTACTCCCTGTTTAACTTCTCCCAGCCAGACACCCAGGTACTTTTGACATAGAGATGAAAAGCCCTTAATAAAGGGATTTTCAAGAAAGAAAGGACACTTATAGGAAATAATTTGAGAATTTGACCACAATAATAGTAGTAGCCTACTGCTGGAGTAAAGGGACAGGTGTCAGGTCTATAGACAGGTAGACCTGACAATCGAACCTTTCCAGCCGTACATGTCACCCTGTCAGGTCTATCTGATAGTGAATGGCTGGCCTAAGGCGGGTATAAAGGAGCAAAAATACAGTCTGAGGGGGGCCAAGGCCCCCTCAGCCCCCTTACCCTGTCCCATAGCATGTCCCGCGGTGCACCAAACTTATTCTGTATGCAAGTCCAGCGATTGAAAAATCTAAAATCCAACTACTGTCGCTGTAACTATGAATGCTGACAACTTCATATTGCACGTAGAGGTAGTAGAATAAAATAAATAAAATAGAGATACCTTGGTGGTATATTTTTAATTCAGTAATTAATATTTTCAGAAATAGGTACGAGTTGATAACGATCTGATAGTTATAATTTTAAGCAGACGGGCGCAGTTTAAGCAGTCAGTGGTCGATGACCTGTGGCGGATGTATGGCATTGAAATATCGACGATTCAAATGATAAATGGCATATGAATATAAACACTTATCAAAGCCCTACCTATTTATCTTGAAGGTCTGACTTGAAAATCAGTTCAAAAATTTCTACTAGTGGAGACGCCAAAATTCAAAATTTCGGCGCGAACGACCTATTTATTGTCCCTCGTGTTAAAGCGTCCTAAAGGGGGTAAAAAAAATCAAATTTAGGTCAAGTACAAAATGAATTCAGAATTCTGTAAAAGCTTCGCTGATTCATGCTGGTGCATTCTTAATTCATGGCAGGTACTGAATGAGAATTCTGAGTAAAATAATACAATGGGTAGGTAGGTACATTGCTCAGTACCTATACCGATAAGGTTAGAATCATATTTCTACTTGAATGCATGGGAACCTATTGAGTATGATTAAGAAACTAAGGACCTAATACGAAGGTAATTTGAAGAAAAAAAATAGCACAGGCAAGAAAAGCTACTTATGTGAAATAATACTTGCTCCTAATAATAGCTCTGTGTTCTCCAGACCTTCAGGGTATACCCAAGTTAAACCTATTAGAAGATATCAGGCAAAATGACATTCAACATAACCAAGTAGGATACTTAGCAATAGTTCAACGAAATATTGAAGACGAAGAAGAAGGCGGAGTGCTTCAGTGGGATACTTATTACTTACCTAGTTCAACGAAAATTGGAAGAAGGAGGAGAAGCAGAAGAAGAAAAAGGAGGAGAATAGGAAGAAGGAGAAGAAGAAGAAGAAGAAGGAGAAGAAGAAAAAGGAGGAGAATAGGAAGAAGGAGAAGGAGAAGAAGAAGAAGAAGAAGAAGGAGAAGAAGAAGAAGAAGAAGGAGAAGAAGAAGAAGAAGAAGGAGGATAGGACAGGAAAAAGTTAGCCGTTCCGACAACGAAACTATCTGTTTAGGATAAAATTCGCCGCGGGTGGGAATCGAATCCGCGACCTAGTGCTTACCAGGCATACGCGCTACCTTCCAAACTAACTAGACTGGCAAGGAATCCTTTTTTACCGTGATTTAACGTACCTATAATTTTAACTTTTGTTGACGAGGGTTCCATCCAAATCGTCGCGTCGTGTTAACCAGCACGGAATCACAGAACCCTTCACAACTGCCCGAGTTCCGAGATCCATACAAAGTAATTTAAAAAAAAAAAAAAAAAAAATAGCACAGGCAAGAAAAGCTACTTATGTGAAATAATACCTGCTCATAATAATAGCTCTGTGTTCTCCAGACCTTCAGGGTATACCCAGGTAAACCTATTAGAAGATATCAGGCAAAATGACATTCAACTTACCTAAGTAGGATACTTAACTAGTTCAGCGAATTATGGAAGGAGAAGAAGAAGAACGAGGAGAAGAATAAGAAGAAACAAGTAATAGAAGGAGGTGGAGGAGCTCTTGTCGCCCTAATAACGAAGAGAGGAGAAGGACAGGATAGGAGAAAGTCAGCCGTTCCGACAACGAACCTCATCTGTTTAGGATAAAATTCGCCGCGGGTGGGAATCGAATCCGCGACCTAGTGCTTACCAGGCATACGCGCTACCTCCCAAACTACGTAGGCTGGCAAGGAATCCTTTTTTTCCGTGGTTTAACGTACCTATAATGTTAACTTTTCTTGACGAGAGTTCCATCCAAATCGTCGCGTCGTGTTAACCAGCATGGAATCACAGAACCCTTCACAACTGCCCGAGTTCCAAGATCCATATTTATCGCTGAAAAACGGTTCCCAGTCCATTTGACTGTCATTTAGTTCATTTAGAACTCCAAGTACAAATCAGTATTGCCAACTGCCGGGCACAACGAAATTCCTGGAATTGTGTGTGTCGGTACATTTCTGACCTCGTGTGAGAACATGGAGTTGCAGTGTGCAGGATTATTACAATTTGACCCGTGCTTCCCCAGATTCTGAGTTGACCGCGGAAGCTTAGCGGTGAGGCTACTTGTTTTTCTTTTCTTTTTGTAGGTCCCGTAATGTTATAGAACGTCGTGTGATGTTCACGCCAGATAATTTTCCCCAAGGTTTTGATAGAGGGAACTGTAATAACGGAGGTCTTATCCTCCCGAAATTGAAGAGAGGAGAGGACAAGAGAAAGCCAGTCTTTCCCGAACCTTATCTGTTTAGGAAAAAGTCCGCCCCGGGCGAAAATCCGCGCGACTTAGCGCTTACAAGGCAGGCGCGGTACCTTCAAAACTAACCAGGCAGGCAAAATCAGAGTAAGGGCCGGCAATCCGATACCTAGCGTTTACAAGGCGGAGTTGCAGTGTGCAGGATTATTACAATTTGTCCCGTGCTTCCCCAGATTCTGAGTTGACCGCGGAAGCTTAGCGGTGAGGCTACTTATTTTTCTTTTCTTTTTGTAGGTCCGTACTCCGTAATGTTATAGAAAGTCGTGTGATGTTCACGTCAGATATTTTTCCCCAAGGTTTTGATAGAGGGAACTGTAATAACGGAGGTCTTATCTTCCCGAAATTGAAGAGAGGAGAGGACAGGAGAAAGCCAATCTTTCCCGAACCTTATCTGTTTAGGAAAAAGTCCGCCCCGGGCGAAAATCCGCGCGACTTAGCGCTTACAAGGCAGGCGCGGTACCTTCAAAACTAACCAGGCAGGTAAAATCAGAGTAATGGCTGGCAATCCGATACCTAGCGCTTACAAGGTAGGTGCACTTCCTTCAAAATCAACAAGGCTAGCAAACTACGAGTAGGTAATTAGCAAGTAGAATTTCATTGCGTGTGAGAATTGTGTTGTGTCCACTACTCCATTCTCAAGTTTGTAGAGTAAACGAGTAGAAATTCCAAGAAATTTTCACTGGGATTTCAAAACTATACACCATTATGATGTTTGTTAAAAAAATATTGTAAATGACATTGAAGTCTTGTAATGACCACATGAGTTTAGTGTTACGACACAGACTATTGTGTGCCAGAAATTTTCACTGGGATTTCAAAACTATACACCATTATGATGTTTGTTAAAAAAATATTGTAAATGACATTGAAGTCTTGTAATGACTACAAGAGTTTAGTGTTACGACACAGACTATTGTGTGCCTCTATATCGTGCTAAGACGTAAACTGCAGTTAACTGCACTAGTTCAGAAAGAAGAATGCAATGTTGAGTGCATACCTACATAAACATGCAGTCCTTCCTTCATCCTCTATCAACGAAAACATGGTGTACTTTTGTCCCTGTAATGTCATTCACTCTTAACATTCACATTCAGTCCCATAGGCGCCATCCTTCACCCTTGAGGAAAGAAAGTCTCACGTTGACATTTCTCATGAATGGGGAAAAATTCTCCTTTTTTGCATAGAATCCAAAATGTCATTTTCACTGGGATTTCAAAACTATACACCATTATGATGTTTGTTAAAAAAATATTGTAAATGACATTGAAGTCTTGTAATGACCACAAGAGTTTAGTGTTACGACACAGACTATTGTGTGCCTCTATATCGTGCTAAGACGTAAACTGCACTAGTTCAGAAAGAAGAATGCAATGTTGAGTGCATCCCTACATAAACATGCAGTCCTTCCTTCATCCTTGGGAATCAAATCTCCTTGGCAATCCTTGGCAATCTATCCTTTGAACTCTATCAACGAAAACATGGTGTACTTTTGTCCCTGTAATGTCATTCACATTCAGTCCGCTAGGCGCCATCCTTCACCCTTGAGGAAAGAAAGTCTCACGTTGACATTTCTCATGAATGGAAAAAAATTCTCCTTTTTTGGCATAGAATAGAAAATGTCACTCTAGAATCGCTAACTTTGAACTCCAAAACCTACCGTCATACCCTAGTTTGCATTACAAAGGGTCTATTAACTATTTTGCATTCTACAGTGCCAAAGGTCTTTTACAAGTCTCTCAACGGGACTTCTCCGTTGAATCATAAATTAAAGAAAACAGGACACGGTGAATTTCCTGGAATCTCTTTTTATTTAAAAACACAAATGAATAAATAAAACAAATAAATAAAAACTCACTGACGTTTCTGTTTAATGTTTTTATTAAAAAGTGCCGCTATGGGACAGGTTAAAACTTGTTAAAGGGACGAACAAGAGGTCCTTTCAACCTTTTTTTTGTGAGATAATGTTGTGTTTGCTTTTTCCACTTTAAATGGAATTAGGTATGAATTGAAAAGGAATTGAATTGAATCATTAAT
>NW_007383620.1:0-5167 GCF_000475195.1 Diaphorina citri | reverse complement strand
GTATGTTTTTCGAAATCGCTGCCCCATTATTGGCCCCAGATTGGAGAAGAATAAAAGAACTTGGTTAAAGGAGCTAGCATAAAATGAGTAGACTCGTGGTCTTGGTGAAAGAACTCACTCAGAATAAGGACCCTTATGGGAACACCAAAAGCCTGATTGAGGCCAAAATTTAGTAGGTACCTACATATAAGCAAATGACTTGCAATTTTGAGTATGTTTTTCGAAATCGCTGCCCCATTATTGGCCCCAGATTGGAGAAGAATAAAAGAACTTGGTTAAAGGAGCTAGCTAGCATAAAATGAGTAGACTTGTGGTTTTGGTGAAAGAACTCACTCAGAATAAGGACCCTTATGGGAACACCAAAAGCCCGATTGAGGTCAAAATTTAGTAGGTACATATAAGCAAATGACTGCCCTTCAAATGCTAAACATGTTTGCCAAGTTTCATACAAATCGGACAAACCGCTTAGGAGTTTTGCGCATTTCCCAACACTGCATGGAACATTTGCAACTCAAGATGAGGGTACTATTATTCGGGCAATTTTGAGTATGTTTTTCGAAATCGCTGCCCCATTATTGGCCCCAGATTGGAGAAGAATAAAAGAACTTGGTTGAAGGAGCTAGCATAAAATGAGCAGACTCGTGGTCTTGGTGAAAGAACTCACTCAGAATAAGGACCCTTATGGGAACACTAAAAGCCTGATTGAGGCCAAAATTTAGTAGGTAATATATAAGCAAATGACTGCCCTTCAAATGCTAAACATGTTTGCCAAGTTTCATACAAATCGGACAAACCGCTCAGGAGTTTTGCGCATTTCCCAACACTGCATCTAACATTTGCAACTCAAGATGAGGGTACTATTATTACAAGTCTAGAAATTACTATTATAAATTAGATCGTTCATAAAGTACTTAACTACCCAGGTCTACTGCCTATAGGAAGGTAATAAGTACTAATAAAAACCAAATAGAGACATTAAGAGAAGGTGATTAACAAGTGGTTACCCCGAGCCTACAACCCTCCTATTATCCGAAGACTACACATCGCTCTGGATAATTAAGTCATTTCAGACTACACACACTTGGAAACCCCGCTACCCAGGTCTACTGCCTATAGGAAGGTAATAAGTACTAATAAAAACCAAATAGAGACATTAAGAGAAGGTGATTAACAAGTGGTTATACCCCGAGCCTACAACCCTCCTATTATCCGAAGACTACACACATCTCTGGATAATTAAGTCATTTCAGAGTACACACACTTGGAAACCCAACTTTTCGCTGAATTTCAGCCTGAGGGTGAACTCTTGAGACCCCACACGTACACCGATGTGTGATTTATGAGCTAGAGATAACCATTAGCTCCGTTTATGATCCAAATCAGAGCATTTTATTTTGAAATCAAATTACACCTACGTTCTGCAATAAATTGATTTTTTGCCGTGTTTGTGTTAGGTCAAATACTGGTGTCTAGCTCTTCCTATGTCTAGCATGGATATTCGTCTTGTAATGCAGTTATGCCAGAAGAGACGTTCAATGGTAGAGGCGCCTCAATTTCAAAAAATCCAAAAGCCATACATCACCAACATCAGTGCTGAGTGCTGAGAAAGCAAAGGAATAGTCTAGTTATTAGTGGAGATGCCAAAACTCCATCTTCTTCAATCTATGATTTTCTTGTTCATCAGATCAAGAAGAAAGAAAGAACATGACTAGGTGCCTGTTCCAAATTAACTAGGCTTTTCGAGCCCCATTAGACCTTTTTCTGTGTAAAGTCTACAATTTACTGTACAACCATTGTAAGAAGCAAAGCCATTATTTGGCCCTTAGAAGCACAACACTGTCACCATACCAAAGGCCTTCGCAATAAGGTCTTGCGTATATTCCTTATCCTTAGGAAAGGATAAACATTGCATAATATTATGTAGGTACCTACAGCAGAATTTATTGTTTTTAAAAGGATAATAAAATGTCAACTAAGTGTCCATGGGGACCACATTCATTTTCCAATGTGGTAAATAAAGTTCTACAAGGACTTAAAGACAGGGGAGAGTTAAAAATTTCGTATCATTTTCAGAATCTCAATCAAAGAAGAAAGATAATAGTTACAAAGGGCAAAATTCTTATCTCGTACTACAGGCAAATAACTACAGATTTCTCAAGTTATATTGTGCTTTTCTGTAGTAAAATCGTAAATGGTCTCATGAGGTTCTTGGTCTATTTCTGAAAGTGGTGAGCCAAAAGTGAATCCTGTAGGGGAGATTTTAACAAATTGCAAAAAGATGGAAAAAGCAGGCCGCATTGACATAAAATGCACAACTGACACAACCCTTCCGTTTATCAGGCCCTGATCTTCAACTTGATGGTAAGAAAACTTTCGCCACATGTTTTCATCGTGGATAGGAGCTGAAGGGGGAGGAAGAAGTAAGGTTCTCCTTATTCAGAAGATGGGGAGAAGAGGAATAAGCGAATAAGTAGGGTGCCCCCCCTCGCCACATGTTTTCATCGTGGATAGGAGCTGAAGGGGGGGGGGAGAAGTAAGGTGCTCCTTATTCAGGAGATGGGGAGAAGGGGAATAAGCAGGGTGCCCCCCCATTCAAAAGACGCGTAATAGCATTCCAAGGCCTTTGTGTCATGTTCAAACTACTTTTCTGCTCCATAAAACTCGTGCGTTCCTGGTGGAACTTCAAAGGAAAGAAGGAGGGGAAGAGGAAAGGGAGACAGGGAGAACTAAAGGAGAAGGAGGAAGCTGGGAATGGGAGAAGAGGTTGAAAAAGACGAAGGAATGAGGATGAGAGAATAGGAGGAGAGGTAGAAAAAGGAAGACGAAGAAGAAG
The DNA here is from genome assembly GCF_000475195.1 of Diaphorina citri. Classification (NCBI taxonomy): domain Eukaryota; kingdom Metazoa; phylum Arthropoda; class Insecta; order Hemiptera; family Psyllidae; genus Diaphorina; species Diaphorina citri. Next base: position 2,334 of record NW_007383620.1, on the reverse strand, counting down.
AAGAAGCAAAAGAAGAAGAAGAGGAAGAAGAAGAAGAAGAAGAAGAAGAAGAAGTAGAAGAAGAAGAACTGAACTGAACTGAACAAATTTAATATCCTATATTTTTAACAATAGGGTTCTCATAAAAGAGAAAGGAATGTAACGACACTTTTTCAAGTTTGATAGAGGGAACTGTAACTGCCAAGGTCTTATCGTCCCAAAAGCGAAGATAGCAGGAAGACAAGATAGGAGAAAACCAGCCTTTCCGAGAACGAACATTATCCGTTCAGGTTAAAATCCGCCCCGGGGGGGAATCGAAACCGCGGCCTAGCGCTTACAAGGCAGAAGCGCCACCAACTAATCTAACTAGGCTGGCCAGGAAAACAGTAAAGATTCGTAAATAAAAAATAAATAAATAAATAAACGCTTTTCGCACGGAATGGGGAGAACCATTTTTGATATGAAGGACAGATTCACTGGTCATTTGAGGGCACCCTAGAGCTCCACATTGACACCCACTGCTCACGCGTTTTGGAACTCGTAAAAAACACAACAACGCCGTTAATTGATTTTATTGTCATTTCGGAATTCCACGTAAAATCAATACTCGATTATAGCTCGTAATCTTTTATTGATAGAATAGTTATGCCATGGTTGTTAGACCAGGCTATGTCGTTACTGTGGAGCCTTATTTCACACTTGGGGATTCCTATCATGTTTAGGGTGGACGAGAGACGGATGAGGACAGTAGACCACGGAAGTGTAACTTTATTTCGGACACAGACATTAATTTAAAATTCAACGAGAGGCATACTACGGAATGGATATGCTACGACACAGATCGCAAGCGTCTAATGTAGCAGTTGTAACAGTTGTTTCATTGCTACGAAATAACAAATAAAAACGGCGGTGAAACACTCATCTTAATAAACAAGCAAGTAAGTAATCAATGAAATGGATGTTTACTCATCAGTGAACCAAAAAAAATGGCAACCTATTCTGGGCTCGATTCCTTTCAGAGACGAAGTTTTTCAGCTCTATGCTCGGAATACAAGACTCAGACTCGTGATTCTCGTGAAAGGGATAAATAGAGTAGCACCTTTAGATAAGTAGCGAACGTTCTCGGAACGACTGAATTTCTCCTAGCCTGTCTTCCTTCTCTCTTCGATTTCGGAACGATAAGACCTTGCTTGGCAGTTACAGTTCCCTCTATAAACTTCTTAAAAAGAACTTTCCTACCTTTTTATACTGTCTTTTTCCCCAGTCGCTAGATCGCATCGATATACATAAATAGGTAATAGTACTTGAGACTTTTTTGGTTTGTGAAACTGAAATATGGCTGATTTTTGTCAGTTAAAACCGATCCTGTGCATGTTGTTTGGTTTTGATGGAACAAGAATGTCGAACTTATTGGTGATAACAGGAGGGCGTGCCATATTAGATGTTACCTGTGCACCTAGACACATTCCTCAGTCCTGCCTCGAGTGGCGTAGCTTACGTAGAGGTAGAACTACGCAGCAGAATAACCCAGACCAGCCTAGCGGAATCCACGTAGTTGAGAATGAGCTAGCCAGCCCAGCCCAAGGAGTGATATCCACGTATTTGAGAAGGAAAGACCTAGTCCATAAAACTCAAAAGGGCTAAAGCACTTCATGTGTGGCAAAGATGAACTTCTTTGACTGAGATACATACTTGAAAGTGGCAACCCTTGTGCTAGGGCGATCATTGGCTTAAGAAAATATCCGTGGAAATCCAATAAAGTAAAATGCATTAAGCGTTGAGTTTTTGCTTCGTGAAGAAGGTTCTCTAATTTTATTTATTAAAATGATCAAAAAAAAAAATCTGGATGTATGACTTCGTAAAGATGATATCCCCCGGTAAATTAATCAGATATGTAGGTACATACGAGTGAGAATTTACTGGCTATACTTCAATCGCTCCCAGGAAGAAGCACGTTAGTTAGTAGCAAAAACATAGGCCATTCCTCCTGGGAACGATTCACTTGTAGATCATGTCCTCTGAATGTTTGAATGGGCATCGCGCATGGCATTTAACTTTCTCCTAATCCACAACGAAGCATTGCGTTGGTCCGCCACTGATAATGTTTTATTATTATTTAGGCGTATTGTATGAGGATATTTATTACTTTGAACTGAAATTAAAAAAGATCCTTACCAGCAGATATGTACATATTATACTTATCTCAGAGATGTTATTAGGAGTTGAGATACTCTGAATTCGAAATGGAAAACATGTTTTCTTGTACGTGATGGTCAACAGTTCCAGGACTTTAACCAAAACCAGATGAGCTAACAGGTTGAATGGCATCAGGGGGCTGAATGGATGAAGAGCTTC
>NW_007383619.1:0-5007 GCF_000475195.1 Diaphorina citri | reverse complement strand
ATTATTATGAAGATTAACACGAATCAACTCCACAGAAAAGACTGAAGAATATGAGTAAAATAAAATGTGACAGTGTCATTCTAAATATGGCAATTTAATTGTGTATGATTATGTCATAATGGAACATGATTTAAAGTATTACTATACTTACACCCTGTATCTATGACTTTGAAACATCACCCAAGTAAGCGAAACTGATCTATTTAGGTATACATTTGAGCTATTTTATGTTTCAAGTCTTGATACTTTCTCATTTTCTCTATGTATGCTTTATGGAGGTTTTCATCAAGAGAGATGGTGACATCAATAATTATCGATGAACGCTTTTCCATTGTTTTTCTATGATGTTTCATTCTTATCCATTAACAATAAATCTGGTCTGTTATTTGGGATATTAGTGTCAGTAATAATAGGCATGTTCCAATATAACTTGCTGTCTCTATTTTCAGATGTTGGCTGAGGAGCTGCACTAAGCATGGGGCCTTGGATTTCCATAAAGCTGACTATTAAGACCCAGAATTTTAATAAAGTCTAGGATTATGACTATAGGATAGGATGTTACTCGTAGGATGGGATGAAGAGTTTAGAGCCTATTCATAGGTAGTCGTCTAACAAAGAGGATAGAAATTAGGAAACCGGATGTATACAGGGTGGTGACAATATTCGGAGACACTTGATAAAAACTTAAAATAATTATTATGAAGATTAACACGAATCAACTCCACAGAAAAGACTGAAGAATATGAGTAAAATAAAATGTGACAGTGTCATTCTAAATATGGCAATTTAATTGTGTATGATTATGTCATAATGGAACATGATTTAAAGTATTACTAGGTACTTACACCCTGTATACAAAATGTATGTACATTGTACAACAGTTTTTCATTTACAGTGTTGCCACTGCGTAGGTACCTAACTTTCATCAAAACATGCTTTGTCCTAAAATCTGCCTTTGTTCTTTCTATATCCTCCTCTCCTACTTCTTTCTTCATCTTAGTAATCTTTTTAATGGAGCAGTTGCAAATGGAAAAATAAAATGTGACAGTGTCATTCTAAATATGGCAATTTAATTGTGTATGATTATGTCATAATGGAACATGATTTAAAGTATTACTACTTACACCCTGTATACAAAATTTATGTACATTGTACACCAGTTTTTCATTTACAGTGTTGGCACTGCGTAGGTACCTAACTTTCATCAAAACATGCTTTGTCCTAAAATCTGCCTTTGTTCTTTCTATTTCCTCCTCTCCTACTTCTTTCTTCATCTTAGTAATCTTTTTAATGGAGCAGTTGCAAATGGGTAAAAATTAAAAATAAATGGTCGATTCCTATGTAAAAAGTTGGGAAAAATCCAAATCTGAGGTCAGAACTCCGAAAAAATAACTGTAAAAGGTCGAAAATTCCGTTCTAATGAAAGAGTTCAAATATGTGTGACGTCAGAATTTACGCAGTTGTTTTTTTCGTCCGTTAGGCTTCAAACTTTTCTCTTTTCTTTATTGAATAAATATTTCAGCCCCCACAAACTTACCTATGCCCCGAAGTATTCATTCTCAAGTTAGTGAGCAACACAAAAGCCAACTTTATCAGCTTGACAATATTTACCAACACAGGCATTTTTTATGTATTTATTATTATTATTACTTTTTTTAAAGGGAAAAAAAGTTTTCCCATTTTTTCCCGTGACTTTTGTTTGTGCATATTAACAAAAGAGTTGAGGCTTTGAACTTTTGTATGCCATTTCTAGCCTGGGTATTATTACGGTTTTTATCTGAAGCATTTGAATAAAAAAGCTGTAACACCTCTTCCTCCTCCTTCTCCTCCTCGTCCTCTTCTTCTCCTCCTCGTTTCTCTTCTTCTTCATTTTCTTCTTTGTGATTACATTGTAAATAACTCGAAACCATTCTTGGGAACTTTACTGTTTTTCTTTTTTCCTCTCTATGATATCTGAGACCTCAATATTCTTTACGTAACTGGAGAGGGTCTTTTGTGAAGAGGGAACAAAGAATAATAATAATAATACGATGTGCATTCTCTTGCTTTCGTTCACTTTATTTACACCCTAGTTACACCTATTAGCTAATATCTACCTATACACTGTACCTCTACCTACTACCTACCTATACCTAGCTATTCCAAATAAACATTGTCTTCTCCTACATGTGAAAATGAAAACTAAAACAAGTTTATAAATTTCAAATTTTATAGCTAACTTTTATTTAACAACTTCACATTTCAAAGGAAATTAAAACAAAACAACTCTGCAATCACTGACGGATCCCAAAGCTTCTGTTGTGGAGTATTTTCCCCATGCCTATCTACCTACTTACAATCTAACGTAGAGAAAGTAATTCTCATTCTCTTCCATTGTATTGTCTACTTTCTGTTAATCGGATGGTGTTTTTTATGTTTTTCCATAGCAAATCTTTTTTGTGTGAGTATGAAAACCTGAAAAAAAACCTCTTCCTTTGTTTCCTTTGCATCTTCCTCCTCTCGTTTTACCTTGATTTCTCTTTTTTCTTTTTGGTTACCTTGATTGTATGGCTATGGTTACTTTGATATTTAAGGCATTATCTTGATAATGCCCCGTTCTTACCTGAAACAGAGCAAGACAAAACAGTTTGTCTACTTACCTACCTACATATTTCAAAGTCAAGCTAATGATTTAATTTTCCATTTCTTATTCGTGATGGTTTTTGTAAGAAGAAGCTTGGGAACTAAAACCAGTCATAAATTCACTATTGGTTAAACTACTTTGTGGAAACGAGTAATTCAGCTGTGGGTTTTATGGGGCAGCAATAAGACAAAAACTTGGTTTTAAAAAAGTTTTTTTTTTCTTTTTTATGGTATTTTGAAAAACTGAAAAGGAAATGCATCATCAGTCCCAGAGAGTGGAATAGAAATACAATCACCATCAGCAGTTATATTATTGCTATTAACCAGCATTTATATTATTGCTTTTACTATATTGCCAGAACTCTTGTTATTGCTATTAATATTGCCAAAGTAGTTATTATTACCATCATACACATTGTTCTAACTTCTTTCATCTCCAAGTATGCGAAACTTTTCTGGCTCTCCCTCCTCCTCTTTCTCTTCTTTCTTCTATATGCCGTGACGTCAAAGTTCACGATTTACCGGCATTTTTTTAATCGATTTATCTCGGGATCTAGAAGTCGTAGAAGAAAAAAAAAATCCGTTGGTCCTCATTTTTCCTGCTCTATGACTTTGAAACATCACCAAAGTAAGCGCAACTGATCTATTTTACCATTATTTATATTTTTATGTTTATGTATATATTTAAAAAAAAAGCACATCTTCTCTCTCCTTTCTCAGTTTTAGTTCTACCTGTTTCTCCTCGTCTTTCTCTCTCTCTCTTTCTCCCTCTCTGTCTTTTACTTCATTTCTCTCTTTGTTATTCTCAATGGCTGGAATAATTTCGTCTTAATTGTGTATGCCTATAGGTAGGTAGGCAAGTAGGTATATTATTCTAATAGTAATAATAAAAAAGAAAAATATTCTCTAGGAGATCTAGGTATTAGGGAGGAATTATAATATTCTCCCCATTCTCTCTATAAAGGGTAGAGGGGGTGCTGGGCTCAGTCAAAATCAAAATTTCAAATTATGATTTTGTTATTTGACGCTTTAAAAAACCTAACGCTTTAATAATGATAGAATCTCTTTTACCTCATTTCTCTCTTTGTTATTCTCAATGGCTGGAATAATTTCGTCTTAATTGTGTATGCCTAGGTAGGTAGGCAAGTAGGTAGATATATTATTCTAATAGTAATAATAATAAAAAAGAAAAATATTCTCTAGGAGATCTAGGTATTAGGGAGGAATTATAATGTTCTCCCCATTCTCTCTATAAAGGGTAGAGGGGGTGCTGGGCTCAGTCAAAATCAAAATTTCAAATTATGATTTTTATTTAATTTGCACTTCAATAAAAACCTAATGATAGAACTCCCATCTGAGTGCATGGTAGTGCGCCAGGCCAAGTTCCATTACCTACTTGCTTTCGTTCACTTTATTTACACCCTACTTACACCTATTAGCTAATATCTACCTATACACTGTACCTCTACCTACTACCTACCTACCTATTTAGCTATTCCAAATAAAAATGATAGAACTCCCATCTGAGTGCATGGTAGTGCGCCAGGCCAAGTTCCATTACCTACTTGCTTTCGTTCACTTTATTTACACCCTAGTTACACCTATTAGCTAATATCTACCTATACACTGTACCTCTACCTACTACCTACCTACCTAGCTATTCCAAATAAACTTTGTCTTCTCCTACATGTGAAAATGAAAACTAAAACAAATTTATACATTTCAAATTTTATTGCTAACTTTTATTTAACAACTTCACTTCACATTTCAAAGGAAATTAAAACAAAACAGTGCACTCTGCAATTACTGACGGATCCCAAAGCTGCTGTTGTGGAGTATTTTCCCATGCCTACCTGCCTACTAACAATCTAACGTAGAGAAAGTAATTCTCATTCTCTTCCATTGTATTGTCTACTTTCTGTTAATCGGATGGTGTTTTATGTTTTTCCATAGCAAATCTTTTGTGTGAGTATGAAAACCTAAAGAAAAAAAACCTCTTCCTTTGTTTCCTTTGCATCTTCCTCCTCTCGTTTTACCTTGATTTCTCTTTTTTTCTTTTTGGTTACCTTGATTGTATGGCTATGGTTACTTTGATTGTATGGCTATGGTTACTTTGATATTTAAGGTATTATCTTGATAATGCCCCGTTCTTACCTGAAACAGAGCAGGACAAAAAAGTTTGTGTTTAGAAGGCTTGCCAAACGTCCCGAATGGGCCGGGACAGTCCCGAAATTCAAGGGGTGTCCTGGCGTCCCGTTCAGTTTTTCATTTTGGGGCGTTTTGTCCCGAATTTCCGTTTTTGTCCCAGAAAAAATTCGGGACGCGTTTTTACTTTCTATTACCTTTACGTATAGGGAACCTATACAAGGTAATGAGAAAGTATTG
>NW_007383618.1:0-5171 GCF_000475195.1 Diaphorina citri | reverse complement strand
AAAACGTCTCTCAAGCTACACAACAATGTTCCAATGTTAATTGGTTCACACTTAAAGAGAAAAAAACACAAGACTTCAGTGACTACTAGGAAATAGAAAAAATGTTTCTCATAAAGGCTACACAAACACAATAGTTTCTTCCTAGAAAGTAGAAAGTAAAACAGTTAAAATGAGAAATGAGATGTTGGAAAATCTCAACTTGGAAAATCTTTTGTAACTTCAACTTTGGATTTGGATCGGAAACTTATAAGTTTTCATAACCTCACAAATGATTGAAATGATAGAAAATTTCCCGTTTCCCCCCAAAGTCAAATGAAAATCCCACGCGAGACGAAAATTCCCTGACAAATGAGCTCCCCATTCACAAGTGAGTTGGGTTTTGAAATCTCGCTTGCCAACGAGGTTTTCTCGATCAAAAAATTTTGATTTTACTTGCGAGGTTGCTGCATCTTAACCTCAAAATTTTCATTGTTTATTTACATTTTGGGTTTTTTCCATTCAATTTTTATTTTTTCTTGGAAAGGAAAGAAGCTTTCTTTTTTCTCTTTTGAGAGACATTTGTTTTTTCAGTCTTTACAGTTCCCTCTGCCACTTTTTTTTTTTTAAACAATTGTGAGAAATCTGTAGTTACCACAGACACATTTCTATACCCAGCTCAAATAATAGACTTGGCCACATATTTATCTACCAGGCTGGAATAATAGACTTGTGCTACAAGAGTTAACGGTAAGCAATTTGTTATTTATTAGAAGGCCATAAGTGTGTAGGGAAAAGGGAAAAGGTAAGGGAACAAGCCAGGCACTGCCAGGCAATGAAAGCGGGACACCCCTATTTTTCTCAAACTGCTCTGTTCAGTGTTCAATTTTTTTCAGTTAAACCATTACTAATATTTCTGCTGTAAAGTTTAAAACTTATTCCACAAGACTGCATACCTACATACCCTGTGAGTCAAAAAAGGAAAATTATAATCAAAGATTTTTATGCTGAAAATGCACGTTTTTGGAGATAAGTGTTAGGATAACTTTTTTTCTTAATATTTTTACACCATTTTTGAAGCAGGTGCTTTAGAAAAGAACACAGAACATTAATTTACCTACTACTGGTAAAAATTAGAAAAATTCTCTGGACCCTAGCTGGAACTTCTTTAAAAAAGTCAATTTTTGCCCTAATGGTAAAAAAGGAACAATCTTTAAAAAGTTCCCGCTAGGGTTCAGAAAATTTTTCCAATTTCTACCAGTAGTAAATTAATGTTCTGTGTTCTTTTCTAACAGAGGTATAATGCTTTTTTTTAGTCTAGGAAAATGTTGGCTGTATAAAACAACATTTTATAAACAGACACTGCTGGTAAGTAATTGGTAGGATTAAGATTAGTTATACATAATGGCCTTTTTCTTTTCTTTCTGTTTACAGCTTCTCTCCAGTCTCCACTGGATGGATATAGCTAGCCAACACCACTCAGTATCAGCAATATATGGCCTAGCACATTCATGAAGTAGTGAATAATATTGTCAACCTGAAATCAGATTATGAAACAGATGCTGGGATGGTGGCTGAGGATGTTGTTGATGTCAGAGGAACGATATCCGCGGATCTGCTACAACGAGTTATACCGCACTGATCAACTGGCTCGCAACATAGAAAAGTACAACTGGGTATCACAACTTAGAATTAGGCTTGTAGACTTAGGCCATGGTGGGGTATGGATAGCTCAATTGCCTGAGCTTTTGAAAAATAAAATGACAAATTCTAGATAAGTATGTTGACTTTTAGAGGAAGATTATTCCAGACTTGCAAATTCATCTTACTGTTCTCTTTATAAACCCAAGCCAAGCCTTGCTGAGGATATGAAACCAAACGCCACTGAATTTCTACTCAAACCTGGACCCATAGATAGGACTAGAATTGTAACACAGATTCAATTGTGTAGTAATCTAAAAGTTAGCTTCTATGTGAATAGAATAGGATACTGTTGGAACTCTGATGAGCAATGTACTATTTGTAACTTAAATGAGAATGAAGATTTATACCACTTTTTGTTTAAATGTCCTCACTACTCGTCTTTCAGAAGCCATTATTTTAAAAATACTCTGTCGATAAAAGAGCTTGTAGAAAATCCAACCAGATGTGATATTAATAATCTATATTTTTATGTGTCATCAGCACTCAAACTGCGATCATTCCTTCGAAATGAATGAGAACCTGTAGTGAAATTATTTTTATTTTAAAATACTGTGATAGCCCTCAACTATAACAAGAGAAAGCTCTTAATGATAGCTTGTACATTTGTTCTTTCTTTTTATTAGGTACTAATATTAAGTATGTTTGCACACTCTAATAAATATAAATAATAATAATGAAAAAAATATTTATATTTATTAAAGTGTGTCATAAATAAATCAAAAATAACATCAACAATAATATGGCTACAAGGAATATTATTAGAAATATGTAGGTATGTCATATCTAGGTATACTTAAAAAAAAAAAAAAAAATGGAAGGGGGAAGAGGGAAAAGAAATATTCGGGAAAAAAAGAAACTTCTACATGTACCTAAAGATTCCTACCTAAACCCACCTAATATCTGTCTTTGTGTCATAATATTATGTTATGTTCAATATACCTACTAACTTCTGCTAACTTGCACTGTCAATTCTTTCTTTTTCATTTCAACTAGAGAGTGAGGTGAACATTTTCAGCTGAACTCTGTACACAAAAAGCCCACATTGAGCCTTAGGTGTAGGGGCAAACAGCCCTAAAACTTGGGTTAAGCTTATATTAAATACATGCTTACAAATTTTTAAGGTAAAGATTTTTTTTTTTTTTTTTTTGCTGTTATTATGGTTCATCCATTTGAATATGGCAGCAAGGATTCATCTAAAAAGTAGGCTACGTTGCCAAACGTGTCAAAGGTTCAACGGTAGAATATCTTTAAAGGAGGAAGGTACATTGCACAGTGCTTCCTCCCACAATGATACTTTTTTTTTTATGCCGATGGTATTCAGTATTCGTAATGATTTATGTATTCCAAAAAAAAAGTAACGAAAAGATGATTTCTTCCTTTTTTATACGATAGATCGTTCTTGCAGGCACTTTTGTTGCTTGATGAGTAAGATCTACAGATTCTCTTACTGTTGCACATTGGCTTTGAAAGTAATCTCGTACATTTTCTACAATTTCTCGCGACTGACTTTTTAAAGTCACTTTTTTAGCCGACATATTCTTCTTTAATGGTAAAATGTACGATGAAACACAATAAATGGAAAGAAATGAAAACACAGAAAACAAAAACACTTTTGTAATAAAAGAAAAAAAAATATGTATAAATAGGTAAATAAATGTTTATGTTGATTGAAAATAAAACTATAGAAATAAAATAATTAATTACTAAAAAACTGAAATTAGAACAACACGATGTCTACTAAATCCAGATAGGTAATGATAATGATAATGAATGATCACAAACATACCAAATTGCATAATAAGTACCCGATGCGAGTACTAAAAATAGATACCATCTTTACCTGTTCTAGAATTCAACCTCTTGGACTTGACCCTCAAAAAAAAAAAAAAAAAGGTTACAGATCGAAGCTACCTCTGCTTTTTAAAAGAGAGAGTTTATAAAAATAGACCTTTACCTTAATTGCAACAATGCAAGGAATTCTCGCATTCTGATTGGTTCTTTCATTTTGGGTCGATGACTCCTTGCTGCCATATTCAAATGGATAACGTATAGTAACCCAGTATTTATTACAACTCTAATATCAAGTTATCATATTTAGTATTTGTTATAGGCTCCTTAACTCTCTGAGTGCACATAACCTTAACACTCAGACAAGTAATATTTATTAATGATAAGATTTGATAGGTATAATCAATCAAAACTCTATTAGTTGCACATTGTGATTCCGCATTCGACCAGCGGCTTTGCCATGAACTCGTTCTATTGATAGCGTAGCCTATCCCCTTACCTCTTGGGCAATAATTCCAGACTACATTATTTTTGTCCAGCAAACCTCGATTTTCGGTCTTCGTTTCCTGGACTACTTGACCACTGATACCTCATGTTGGGAGGAAGGTAGATATAGTAGCTTGTACGTTGTTCTAACTAGGTAGGTAGTAGGTACCCAATAAATATTTATATACTCGTACAGTGTGTTTAAGTCAGTCCCCCTCTTAATTTTTGAATAATGGGTGAAATCAGATTCTTGAAATTTTGTATTCGGGTTTATTTACCTACCTCTTGTTTTCTTTATATAATATATAGGTATACCTAGGCTTTGTAAAAATTCAGGGACTTGTTCAGGGTCGGCCCCTGGGGGTCAACTCTGAAATCTTAAATCATATCGAAGGCTAAAAAACGTATTATTTGGGTCTGAATTTCAATACGTATGAATCATTAGCATTAGTGTTACCCATTTGAAGCACAAATACTTATGGTTCATCCATTTGAATATGGCAGCAAGGATTCATCTAAAAAGTAGGCTACGTTGCCAAACGTGTCAAAGGTTCAACGGTAGAATATCTTTAAAGGAGGAAGGTACATTGCACAGTGCTTCCTCCCACAATGATACTTTTTTTTTATGCCGATGGTATTCAGTATTCGTAATGATTTATGTATTCCTAAAAAAAGTAACGAAAAGATGATTTCTTACTAGAATTGAATAATAATAAATTGTTTATTATTATTTTATTTCATTTTTTTATCTTCGTCGGGAGAAGTACACACTAAGCTTTTCTTCTCCTTTTTTATACGATAGATCGTTCTTGCAGGCACTTTTGTTGCTTGATGAGTAAGATCTACAGATTCTCTTACCGTTGCACATTGGCTTTGAAAGTAATCTCGTACATTTTCTACAATTTCTCGCGACTGAATTTTTAAAGTCACTTTTTTAGCCGACATATTCTTCTTTAATGGTAAAATGTACGATGAAACACAATAAATGGAAAGAAATGAAAACACAGAAAACAAAAACACTTTTGTAATAAAAAGAAAAAAAATATGTATAAATAGGTAAATAAATGTTTATGTTGATTGAAAATAAAACTATAGAAATAAAATAATTAATTACTAAAAAACTGAAATTAGAACAACACTGTCGCGATAGCCTACGTGTAAACACGTCCTTACGACGTTTTCTCTTTGGTTGTAGTTATGCGGGAGATCTTAAAATT
>NW_007383617.1:5407-20668 GCF_000475195.1 Diaphorina citri | reverse complement strand
ATTTGGTTGCAAAGTTATAACAAGGTATCCAAAAATTTGAGTAAAAGTGGTGCAAAGTCACCTCAGTTTACGGTACTTAAAAGAGGCTTTAAGTAATGCTGTTTTGTTCTGAAAAAAATGTGACGTGACACGTGACGCGGCTTTCCTCTCACAAAATAATTAACGATCTAACAACAACTTCTTAGATTTTAGAATACTCACGAGTCCATGTTGGAAATATTGGTGGTGGTAACAAGTAGTAACCAATGGCAGCATAATCAGAGTAAAAAGAAATTTTATAGAGTTATGTGGATTAAAAAAAGGCTTTTAGTAATACTTTTTTTTCTTCAGATTATAGAATAGCTACTCACGAGTCCATGTTGGAAATATTGGTGGTGGGTATCTTGCTGCTTAGAGTAGACACTTTGCTGAGGGCAGGTCCCGAGATGACCTTCTCGCCCTCTAATTTGAGCTGATCTACAAACGACTCTACATCGTGACTCTTGCTTCCCAACTTCATTGCCTTGGCAGACACGGCTGGTTTCCTGAGGAGGAAAGAATTTAAAGAGAAAAACAATCAATCAATTTTATTGACGAACTGCTCAAAACTTGGGTTGCCAAAAAATCATGCCTACTTCTCAGACAACACACATGGAAATTGATTAGATTTAGGTCTACATTTTAAACTCGACAGTTTTGCATTTGGTTAGGATGTTTGTTTGTTCCGCCGCTGTAACTCGCAATTGCCTAGTCCGATATTGTATGAAATTTGGTGTAGGAATTTAAAATCTCAAGGCATGGAGCAAGATCAAATTTAAGGTCCCAGAATTGAGCGCGGATGATTTTTCATCTGAAGGTTTCAGAATAAAATAGATGAGAGGCCAAAAGAAAACAGAGAAACATCACCATAAAATCGCTTGGACGATCTTTATCCTCAGTGGATAAGATTCGTTCTCCAACGACTTTCTACCTATCCTGATGTCCCTGAACTTCTTCTCTCTTTGAACTCTTAAAAAAAATCCCTGGGACTCGAACCCAGGACAGCTACTATAGCCTAGTTCAGAAGGTGGGACGGAGTATGTACTCACGCCTGTGCAATATAAGATGATTGGATAGAGATGTCTGTACTTACGTCTGTGCAATATAAGATGATTGGATAGAGGTGTCTGTACTTACGTCTGTGCAATATAAGATGATCGGATAGAGGTGTCTGTACTTACGTCTGTGCAATATAAGATGATCGGATAGAGATGTCTGAACTTACGTCTGTGCAATATAAGATGATCGGATAGAGATGTCTGAACTTACGTCTGTGCAATATAAGATGATCGGATAGAGATGTCTGAACTTACGTCTGTGCAATATAAGATGATCGGATAGAGATGTCTGAACTTACGTCTGTGCAATATAAGATGATCGGATAGAGATGTCTGAACTTACGTCTGTGCAATATAAGATGATCGGATAGAGATGTCTGAACTTACGTCTGTGCAATATAAGATGATCGGATAGAGATGTCTGAACTTACGTCTGTGCAATATAAGATGATCGGATAGAGATGTCTGAACTTACGTCTGTGCAATATAAGATGATCGGATAGAGATGTCTGAACTTACGTCTGTGCAATATAAGATGATCGGATAGAGATGTCTGAACTTACGTCTGTGCAATATAAGATGATCGGATAGAGATGTCTGAACTTACGTCTGTGCAATATAAGATGATCGGATAGAGATGTCTGAACTTACGTCTGTGCAATATAAGATGATCGGATAGAGATGTCTGAACTTACGTCTGTGCAATATAAGATGATCGGATAGAGATGTCTGAACTTACGTCTGTGCAATATAAGATGATCGGATAGAGATGTCTGAACTTACGTCTGTGCAATATAAGATGATCGGATAGAGATGTCTGAACTTACGTCTGTGCAATATAAGATGATCGGATAGAGATGTCTGAACTTACGTCTGTGCAATATAAGATGATCGGATAGAGATGTCTGAACTTACGTCTGTGCAATATAAGATGATCGGATAGAGATGTCTGAACTTACGTCTGTGCAATATAAGATGATCGGATAGAGATGTCTGAACTTACGTCTGTGCAATATAAGATGATCGGATAGAGATGTCTGAACTTACGTCTGTGCAATATAAGATGATCGGATAGAGATGTCTGAACTTACGTCTGTGCAATATAAGATGATCGGATAGAGATGTCTGAACTTACGTCTGTGCAATATAAGATGATCGGATAGAGATGTCTGAACTTACGTCTGTGCAATATAAGATGATCGGATAGAGATGTCTGAACTTACGTCTGTGCAATATAAGATGATCGGATAGAGATGTCTGAACTTACGTCTGTGCAATATAAGATGATCGGATAGAGATGTCTGAACTTACGTCTGTGCAATATAAGATGATCGGATAGAGATGTCTGAACTTACGTCTGTGCAATATAAGATGATCGGATAGAGATGTCTGAACTTACGTCTGTGCAATATAAGATGATCGGATAGAGATGTCTGAACTTACGTCTGTGCAATATAAGATGATCGGATAGAGATGTCTGAACTTACGTCTGTGCAATATAAGATGATCGGATAGAGATGTCTGAACTTACGTCTGTGCAATATAAGATGATCGGATAGAGATGTCTGAACTTACGTCTGTGCAATATAAGATGATCGGATAGAGATGTCTGAACTTACGTCTGTGCAATATAAGATGATCGGATAGAGATGTCTGAACTTACGTCTGTGCAATATAAGATGATCGGATAGAGATGTCTGAACTTACGTCTGTGCAATATAAGATGATCGGATAGAGATGTCTGAACTTACGTCTGTGCAATATAAGATGATCGGATAGAGATGTCTGAACTTACGTCTGTGCAATATAAGATGATCGGATAGAGATGTCTGAACTTACGTCTGTGCAATATAAGATGATCGGATAGAGATGTCTGAACTTACGTCTGTGCAATATAAGATGATCGGATAGAGATGTCTGAACTTACGTCTGTGCAATATAAGATGATCGGATAGAGATGTCTGAACTTACGTCTGTGCAATATAAGATGATCGGATAGAGATGTCTGAACTTACGTCTGTGCAATATAAGATGATCGGATAGAGATGTCTGAACTTACGTCTGTGCAATATAAGATGATCGGATAGAGATGTCTGAACTTACGTCTGTGCAATATAAGATGATCGGATAGAGATGTCTGAACTTACGTCTGTGCAATATAAGATGATCGGATAGAGATGTCTGAACTTACGTCTGTGCAATATAAGATGATCGGATAGAGATGTCTGAACTTACGTCTGTGCAATATAAGATGATCGGATAGAGATGTCTGAACTTACGTCTGTGCAATATAAGATGATCGGATAGAGATGTCTGAACTTACGTCTGTGCAATATAAGATGATCGGATAGAGATGTCTGAACTTACGTCTGTGCAATATAAGATGATCGGATAGAGATGTCTGAACTTACGTCTGTGCAATATAAGATGATCGGATAGAGATGTCTGAACTTACGTCTGTGCAATATAAGATGATCGGATAGAGATGTCTGAACTTACGTCTGTGCAATATAAGATGATCGGATAGAGATGTCTGAACTTACGTCTGTGCAATATAAGATGATCGGATAGAGATGTCTGAACTTACGTCTGTGCAATATAAGATGATCGGATAGAGATGTCTGAACTTACGTCTGTGCAATATAAGATGATCGGATAGAGATGTCTGAACTTACGTCTGTGCAATATAAGATGATCGGATAGAGATGTCTGAACTTACGTCTGTGCAATATAAGATGATCGGATAGAGATGTCTGAACTTACGTCTGTGCAATATAAGATGATCGGATAGAGATGTCTGAACTTACGTCTGTGCAATATAAGATGATCGGATAGAGATGTCTGAACTTACGTCTGTGCAATATAAGATGATCGGATAGAGATGTCTGAACTTACGTCTGTGCAATATAAGATGATCGGATAGAGATGTCTGAACTTACGTCTGTGCAATATAAGATGATCGGATAGAGATGTCTGAACTTACGTCTGTGCAATATAAGATGATCGGATAGAGATGTCTGAACTTACGTCTGTGCAATATAAGATGATCGGATAGAGATGTCTGAACTTACGTCTGTGCAATATAAGATGATCGGATAGAGATGTCTGAACTTACGTCTGTGCAATATAAGATGATCGGATAGAGATGTCTGAACTTACGTCTGTGCAATATAAGATGATCGGATAGAGATGTCTGAACTTACGTCTGTGCAATATAAGATGATCGGATAGAGATGTCTGAACTTACGTCTGTGCAATATAAGATGATCGGATAGAGATGTCTGAACTTACGTCTGTGCAATATAAGATGATCGGATAGAGATGTCTGAACTTACGTCTGTGCAATATAAGATGATCGGATAGAGATGTCTGAACTTACGTCTGTGCAATATAAGATGATCGGATAGAGATGTCTGAACTTACGTCTGTGCAATATAAGATGATCGGATAGAGATGTCTGAACTTACGTCTGTGCAATATAAGATGATCGGATAGAGATGTCTGAACTTACGTCTGTGCAATATAAGATGATCGGATAGAGATGTCTGAACTTACGTCTGTGCAATATAAGATGATCGGATAGAGATGTCTGAACTTACGTCTGTGCAATATAAGATGATCGGATAGAGATGTCTGAACTTACGTCTGTGCAATATAAGATGATCGGATAGAGATGTCTGAACTTACGTCTGTGCAATATAAGATGATCGGATAGAGATGTCTGAACTTACGTCTGTGCAATATAAGATGATCGGATAGAGATGTCTGAACTTACGTCTGTGCAATATAAGATGATCGGATAGAGATGTCTGAACTTACGTCTGTGCAATATAAGATGATCGGATAGAGATGTCTGAACTTACGTCTGTGCAATATAAGATGATCGGATAGAGATGTCTGAACTTACGTCTGTGCAATATAAGATGATCGGATAGAGATGTCTGAACTTACGTCTGTGCAATATAAGATGATCGGATAGAGATGTCTGAACTTACGTCTGTGCAATATAAGATGATCGGATAGAGATGTCTGAACTTACGTCTGTGCAATATAAGATGATCGGATAGAGATGTCTGAACTTACGTCTGTGCAATATAAGATGATCGGATAGAGATGTCTGAACTTACGTCTGTGCAATATAAGATGATCGGATAGAGATGTCTGAACTTACGTCTGTGCAATATAAGATGATCGGATAGAGATGTCTGAACTTACGTCTGTGCAATATAAGATGATCGGATAGAGATGTCTGAACTTACGTCTGTGCAATATAAGATGATCGGATAGAGATGTCTGAACTTACGTCTGTGCAATATAAGATGATCGGATAGAGATGTCTGAACTTACGTCTGTGCAATATAAGATGATCGGATAGAGATGTCTGAACTTACGTCTGTGCAATATAAGATGATCGGATAGAGATGTCTGAACTTACGTCTGTGCAATATAAGATGATCGGATAGAGATGTCTGAACTTACGTCTGTGCAATATAAGATGATCGGATAGAGATGTCTGAACTTACGTCTGTGCAATATAAGATGATCGGATAGAGATGTCTGAACTTACGTCTGTGCAATATAAGATGATCGGATAGAGATGTCTGAACTTACGTCTGTGCAATATAAGATGATCGGATAGAGATGTCTGAACTTACGTCTGTGCAATATAAGATGATCGGATAGAGATGTCTGAACTTACGTCTGTGCAATATAAGATGATCGGATAGAGATGTCTGAACTTACGTCTGTGCAATATAAGATGATCGGATAGAGATGTCTGAACTTACGTCTGTGCAATATAAGATGATCGGATAGAGATGTCTGAACTTACGTCTGTGCAATATAAGATGATCGGATAGAGATGTCTGAACTTACGTCTGTGCAATATAAGATGATCGGATAGAGATGTCTGAACTTACGTCTGTGCAATATAAGATGATCGGATAGAGATGTCTGAACTTACGTCTGTGCAATATAAGATGATCGGATAGAGATGTCTGAACTTACGTCTGTGCAATATAAGATGATCGGATAGAGATGTCTGAACTTACGTCTGTGCAATATAAGATGATCGGATAGAGATGTCTGAACTTACGTCTGTGCAATATAAGATGATCGGATAGAGATGTCTGAACTTACGTCTGTGCAATATAAGATGATCGGATAGAGATGTCTGAACTTACGTCTGTGCAATATAAGATGATCGGATAGAGATGTCTGAACTTACGTCTGTGCAATATAAGATGATCGGATAGAGATGTCTGAACTTACGTCTGTGCAATATAAGATGATCGGATAGAGATGTCTGAACTTACGTCTGTGCAATATAAGATGATCGGATAGAGATGTCTGAACTTACGTCTGTGCAATATAAGATGATCGGATAGAGATGTCTGAACTTACGTCTGTGCAATATAAGATGATCGGATAGAGATGTCTGAACTTACGTCTGTGCAATATAAGATGATCGGATAGAGATGTCTGAACTTACGTCTGTGCAATATAAGATGATCGGATAGAGATGTCTGAACTTACGTCTGTGCAATATAAGATGATCGGATAGAGATGTCTGAACTTACGTCTGTGCAATATAAGATGATCGGATAGAGATGTCTGAACTTACGTCTGTGCAATATAAGATGATCGGATAGAGATGTCTGAACTTACGTCTGTGCAATATAAGATGATCGGATAGAGATGTCTGAACTTACGTCTGTGCAATATAAGATGATCGGATAGAGATGTCTGAACTTACGTCTGTGCAATATAAGATGATCGGATAGAGATGTCTGAACTTACGTCTGTGCAATATAAGATGATCGGATAGAGATGTCTGAACTTACGTCTGTGCAATATAAGATGATCGGATAGAGATGTCTGAACTTACGTCTGTGCAATATAAGGACCATATTTTCTTTCTAATAATAAGTTTTTCAAAGTTGATAAACTTAAATTTTCTGATCTTTTCTCTGTTTTCTAGTCCTCTCCCCTTGCTTCCTCCGTTTACCTGATCAGAAAAGTTTGCCAAGTATTAAAGCTCAATAAATTGGGTACTGAAATGTGTTTTCTGCTACTTTTTCTTCTCATTCCAGTCTTCTTTTCATTATGTTCTCTTCAGTTTCAAAAATACAAAGGCTAAACCAGATCAGGCTGAACTCAGCTGGAGTGGTTCATGGAGCAGTTGCAAATGGGTAAAAATTATAAATAAATAGTCCATTCCTATCTAAAAAGTTGGGAAAAATCAAAACTCCGAAAAAATAACTGTAAAAGGTCGAAAATTCAATTTTTATTTTCCATTCCAATGAAAGAGTTCAAATATGTGTGACGTCAGACTTTACGCAGTTGTGTTTTTTCGTCCGTTAGGTAGCGCCATTATGCAAGCGCGCTAGCGGAGGAGCATAAAGAACTGCGCAGAAACGTATGCGCACAAACACATTAATGCGTTGCCTGCGATGGAGCTTTGCTCGGGACATTTGATGTTACGTCATCGCCTACGGGAGCGTATGCCGTGACGTCAAAGTTCACGATTTACCGGTATTTTTTTAATCGAATTATCTCGGGATCTAGAGGTCGTAGAAGAAAAAGAAAAATTCCGTTGGTCCTCATTTTTCCTGCTCTATGACTTTGAAACATCACCCAAGTAAACACAACTGATCTATTCTAATAGGTACTCACGGTAGAGGAATGCTAATGGTGACTTGGTTCAACTCCTTCTCCTCGTGCTCCAGCTCGTATTCAATATTCACATCACATCCACCACTTCCATTGTCACTCGGCCAACAGTTGATGCTCAGGGGCAGACAAGACTCGTCCGTGGAGGTGAAACGCCACTTGAGCACCCCGATGTCGTTGTTGAGTGGAAAAGGTTTGGACGGGTTCTTGAGACCGATCTCGGTTTTCGACTTGAACAGCTCCTTGTCCACGTTAGGGTGAGTCTGGAAGAGAAGAAGAAGTATTAATAAATAAACTTTACATTCCATGTCCAAGCTCTATCTAATATTCTAATTTAATATTAATATAAATAAAAAAAATACATGAGATTTTTTAAAGAGATTGACAAAAAGTAATAATAATAAAAAGATGAGTGTTTCACCACCGTTTTTATTTCGTAGCAATGAAACAATTGCTACATTAGACTCCTGTGGTTTGTGTCGTTGCATGCCCATCCCGTGGTATACCTCTCATCATATGGGCGATAGATTGAACTGTAACTGCTGAGATCTTAATCCCGTGGTATACCTCTCATCACATGGGCGATAGATTGAACTGTAACTGCTAAGATCTTATCGTTCCGAAAGCGAAGAAAGAAGGAAGACAGGATAGGAGAAAGCCAGCCGTTCCGAGGACGAACCTTATGTGTTTAGGATAAAATCCATCTCGGGCGGGCATCGAACCCGCGACCTGGCGCTTGAAAGGTCCTTGGATTACAAGTCAAAGTCACCACTGAGCTATTGTTCTATTTACCTGCATTTGAATGCCACGCGTGTCTTTGTTAGCCAGCAGAACTTTGATACGACCATACTTCTCATCTGATATACGCAATGTAAGAAGACCATGTAACTCGAATGTCTCTATGCCTCCATTGCGACCTACACTGATGATCAACTGCTCCTCTTGTCTCAAGTGAATTCTGTGAAGAAGAAACATGATGGATAAAAGCTTGTTTAAGTGGGAAAAGTTAACATGGTAGTTCACTGAAGTCTGTGCCCTAAATCACCAAAGTACCCATACTTCTCATCTGATATACGCAATGTAAGAAGACCATGTAACTCGAATGTCTCTATGCCTCCATTGCGACCTACACTGATGATCAACTGCTCCTCTTGTCTCAAGTGAATTCTGTGAAGAAGAAACATGATGGATAAAAGCTTGTTTAAGTGGGAAAAGTTAACATGGTAGTTCACTGAAGTCTGGTTATAGGATTATAAACCGGGAAAACAGCTAACCTAACCTAGCTAGCTGAACCGTCACCCTGTTGTACGACTCATGAAATTGTTTTCCATTGGCTATTACACTTGTAAGATACTTTTCCATACTTTGGTGATTTAGGGCACTGGTTATAGAATTAAAAACCGGGAGAACAGCTACCTCTAACCTAACCTAGCTAGCTGAACCGTCACCCTGTTGTACGACTCATGAAATTTTACATTTGACTGTTTAACAAACAGCAAAAGGTGTTTTCAAGGTGTTCTCAAATCTGAACGATCGTGGTTTAGGGACCTGCATTACCAGAGTAAAAAGAAAAATAGAATACCTATAAATTTGATAGGATTAGTAAAAAAGGCTTTAAGTAATGCTGTTTTGTTCTGAAAAAAATGTGACGTGACGCGGTTTTCCTCTCACAAAATAATTAACGATCTAACAACAACTTCTTAGATTTTAGAATACTCACGAGTCCATGTTGGAAATATTGGTGGTGGGTATCTTGCTACTCAGTGTAGATACTTTGCTGAGGGCTGGTCCCGAGATGACCTTCTCGCCCTCTGATTTGAGCTGATCTACAAACGACTCTACATCGTGACTCTTGCTTCCCAACTTCATTGCCTTGGCAGACACGGCTGGTTTCCTGACGAGGGAAGAATTTAAAGAGAAAAACAATCAATAAATTTTATTGACGAACTGCTCAAAATTTGGGTTGCCAAAAAATCATACCTACTTCTCAGACAACACACATAGAAATTGATTAGATTTAGGTCTATATTTTAAACTCGACAGTTTTGCATTTGGTTAGGATGTTTGTTTGTTCCGCCGCTGTAACTCGCAATTGCCTAGTCCGATATTGTATGAAATTTGGTGCAGGAATTTAAAACCTCAAAGCATGGTGCAAGATCAAATTTAAGGTCCCAGAATTGAGCGCGGATGATTTTTCATCTGAAGGTTTCAGAATAAAATAGATGAGAGGCCAAAAGAAAACAGAGAAACATCACCATAAAATCGCTTGGACGATCTTTATTTTCAGTGGATAAGATTCGTTCTCCAACGACTTTCTATCTATCCTGATGTCCCTGAACTTCTTCTCTCTTTGAACTCTTTTTAAAAAAAGAAAAGAGAAAAAAAAACTCCCTGGGACTCGAACCCAGGACAGCTACTAAGCTAGTTCAGAAGGTGGGACGGAGTATGTACTCACGCCTGTACTGTAAAGACGCGGATGATTTTTCATCTGAAGGTTTCAGAATAAAATAGATGAGAGGCCAAAAGAAAACAGAGAAACATCACCATAAAATCGCTTGGGCGATCTTTATCCTCAGTGGATAAGATTCGTTCTCCAACGACTTTCTACCTATCCTGATGTCCCTGAACTTCTTTTCTCTTTGAACTCTTAAAATAAAAAAAAAAATCCCTGGGACTCGAACCCAGGACAGCTACTAAGTTAGTTCAGAAGGTGGGACGGAGTATGTACTCACGTCTGTGCAATATAAGATGATCGGATAGAGATGTCTGCAGACTCCAGCACTGGTGTCACGGGGGAGCTACTGTACGAGGAAGACCCAAAGTATGGGTTTGACCCCACACCCACGCCACTGCCCATCTTGGGGAACTTCTTGGCAGATTCCATGCGCTGACGTTTCAGCTCCTTAGCCTTCTCTCGCATCTTATTCTCTGCTTCACGCTCTTGAGTCTAACAGGGAAAAATAGGGATTAAATCAGGTGTGCACAAACTGCGGCCCGCCAACTCCTTTCGTGCGGCCCGTGAGTTCATTTCCATTTTTAAGGAAAAATTGAGAAAAAAAAATACCTATGTGTTAAGAGTTTTTTTATTATTATTATTTTCTATAAGGCTGTAGAATTAAATTATTAAATACAATCAATACGAGCTATTTAATCTCTCATCTTATCTGCATTATACTATTGAGTCTTGTGGTACTTAATTATACTATTCAAATTGGACTGAGAAGTCCCCTTAGTCCAGTAATGAGGTACATAAGTACTACTATTATTGGGGTCAGATTATATTATATTATATTGGGGTCAGATTATATAAGGAGAAAAATCCATTCCTTAGATGGGTTTGAACCAAGGCTGTCCTGGTTCCCAGACTAGTTAGTGTCTTTGCTACACTACTGAAGTAGGTGAGTCAAGGACAGAAACAAAGTTAATTACTTAGGGCCTTGTAAGTCTAAACATATACAACTTCTTGGCAGATTCCATGCGCTGACGTTTCAGCTCCTTAGCCTTCTCTCGCATCTTATTCTCTGCTTCACGCTCTTGAGTCTAACGGGGGAAAAATAGGGATTAAATCAGGTGTGCACAAACTGCGGCCCGCCAACTCCTTTCATGCGGCCCGTGAGTTCATTTCCATTTTCAAGGAAAAATCGAGAAAAAAAAAATACCTATGTGTTAAGATTATTATTATTATTTATTATTTTTTTTTCTGTAAGGCTGTAGAATTAAATTATTAAATACAATCAATATGAGCTATTTAATCTCTCATCTTATCTGCATTATACTATAGAGATAGAGTCTTGTGGTACATAATTATACTATTCAAATTGGACTGAGAAGTCCCCTTAGTCCAGTAATGAGGTATGTACTACTATTATTGGGGTCAGATTATATTAAGGACAAAAATCCATTCTTTAGTTGGGTTTGAACCAAGGCTGTCCTGGTTCTCAGACTAGTTAGTGTTTTTGCTAGACTACTGAAGTAGGTGAGTCAAGGACAGAAACAAAGTTAATTACTTAGGGCCTTGTAAGTCTAAACATATAGATAGTCAAACCAGTGCCCAAGTATTGAAAATAATTCTATTTAGGTACCTAAATAGATTTTCAACATAATACATGAATTGGACTGAGAAGTCCCCTTAGTCCAGTAATGAGGTATGTACTACTATTATTGGGGTCAGATTATATTAAGGACAAAAATCCATTCCTTAGTTGGGTTTGAACCAAGGCTGTCCTGGTTCCCAGACTAGTTAGTGTCTTTGTTACACTACTGAAGTAGGTGAGTCAAGGACAGAAACAAAGTTAATTACTTAGGGCCTTGTCATATAGATAGTCAAACCAGTGCCTAAGTATTGAAAATAATACATGCTCCTACAAGTCCTACTTAGATAACATACCTTGCGTACAGCCTGGTAGACCTTTTCCTCATGTGAATCCATCTCCACAAACGTTCTCACTTGAGCAAGATTAACACTCTCTCGATAACCCAGGGCTACGATCTCATCAAATGCAAAAATCAAACTGAACGCATTGTCAGTCACTTCATTTTCATCCAGTGTTCTGCAATATTCCGGGATCTGAGAATAGGAAATAGACCTAATTACACAAAACAAAGTGAATCTCAAATTTCAACTAATTGATTTTTTTCCTCTTTTTTTCTTTCTTTAGTTTCGTCTTTTGTCTATTTGATTGTTTGTTCCACCACTATGATTATTTTCACCAAAAATGTTCAACATCTAGGTAAATGAAAATGACATTTGCTCATAAGATTTTAGTGAGAATAGGAAATAGACCTAATTACACAAAACAAAGTGAATCTCAAATTTTAACTAATTGATTTTTTTTCCTCTTTTTTTTCTTTCTCAAGTTTTGTCTATTTGATTGTTTGTTCCACCCCTATGATTATTTTGACCAAAAATGTTCAACATCTAGGTAAATGACATTTGCTCATAAGATTTTAGCTTGATTGAGCCTTTAGGGGTCCCACAGAGTTAATTTTACCAAGTTAGTTATACAGTTTCCTTTTTCTAAGTGAGTAATGAATTGCACTAATTCCAAGGAAAAACATCAAATATTTATTGTATTGTAAACACTATAAACAAACTAAATCCAAAATATGTTCTCAATCATTGACCTTGGCTCTTCCTTTTGTCTCCCACCAGGACACCCCATCTTAATATCCGAGGAGACCCTGCTGAAATGAATCTTGAGCCAGTCCCTTGGATACACATACTAGCAGCTCTCGTAAAGGCTACAGTCACTCTGGCTCTGATGTAAGTAGATTATACTTGTAACTCACCACTCTAGAGAAGAGTCTCAATGTTTCCAAATCTTCAAGAATATTGCTAGTTTTAGTTGTGATGAGAAGCATATAGAGCTTCTCCAAAGGTTGATAAACATAACGAACACTGTCAGTTTCAACAAATGTGTGCTGCTTCCCCGAGGACATTAGTTTGGGAAATGCTGCCAAGAGCCCCTCTATACGAGCCCTGGTCATTTCTACAAACTGTCTGGACACAATGGCTGGAAAGTAAAGAATTTAATGATGAACTAATTACAGCAAAAGGGGGTAATCTAGAAGCATTGTCCATTACCCATAGAGAGAATTAGAGTAACTTGTTTCTTTTAATTTAAACTTTACATAATATTTTAAATTAAACTTTAATTGTGAGGGTCAAAGGACTCCTGTTCAATTTAGCCAGTACTTGATAAGTGGTATGCCAAATATCATTTTCTATCTTCTGAATAAATATCATTGTAAGATTAGCTACTGACATTATCAAATTTTACCTCGTAACTTATCAAATAATTAAAATGGATTCACATAATTTATTTCAACTTACTCTTGCCAGACTTTGTACATATTGCTGCAGCAATCAGCACCTGAAATCACCAAGTGGAAAATTAGAGTTGAAGCTCTCTACACAGATATTAAAAATGGTATGATAAGAAGATGGTCGAAATCTCTCAATGTTCATAAATATGTGATCTCTTCACATTCAAACAGGTTTTAAACTCTGGAAAACCCAACACTTTTTACTGTCAAGAAATCTGACAATGGAAACATACACACAGAAATGATATGTATTTAAAATAGAGGATCATGCTGCTGCATAATAATTACATTCTGTATGTAACAGTATTTTACAGTAGCAGATTGCTAGCGCCACATTAGATCATCTGCCATTTTACTCAACTTCTGATGAAACAGGGCAAATAAGATTTACCGTTCAAAGATTTAGGCCATTATTTTCAAGGCAGACATTGCAGCCTTAAGTTCAAATTAAATACCGTTGTCAGTCTTCTGTTGCTGTTCATATCGGAATGCAAAAGACGTCTAATCTTATCAGATAAGAAAATATTTGTCTGTCAAAGGGTTGTGAGCTGTTGGCTGAGTCAGAGACCATCCCATCATGTAGGTTTTACCCTACAATGGGCTCGTGGCTTTCGTTTCACTTACCATGTTGATGTGATGTTTTCCTCGCAGACAGAAGCTACAGAAAGTTCATAAATACACTGAAAAACTTTAAAAAACACTTTCAATTGATTTTTAAACTGGAAAAAGAATCATTTCATTTCAAGATCGGCTGAGTTGGCAGGCAAATTAAAATTTTTAGGCGATAGCAACTTGTGTACAAGAGATAAACAAATCTCAAGGACGTTTCGTCATGAAATCAGCTGATTTGATTTTTAATACACTGCACATTGCATATATGAGTTTTATTTGAAGGCGTATTGTGAGCATTGTTACCTACTTTAGGTACCTACCTAGTACCTATCTCTGGTCCTTTACGTCTAATTTTTAGTCCGTCCTTCCTTTATTATTACAATAGTAATAAAAAGGTATAAGGGACGGACTATTGTATTCGCTTCGGTGTCGTCTGTCTGTCATTCTGTCTGTTCCCATAGAAGGACTTATCCAAACCTAGTCGACCTATATCAAATTAAAGGTCTTTTTACCAGGAACACGAAAATGGTGGTGCAAATTTTGTCCTAAAAACCATAAAGCCAAAGAAACAAAAAAACTGGTTTTTGGGGGATTTTTTTCACATTTTCTCACACAAATGAGCTCTGATCTCGAAATTTGTCGCGACGACCTATGAACTCAAAGCGAGAAAGTTTTAGATAACACTTCAGTCGATCATTTAAGACCGGTTTAAGCGTCACCTATGTTAAGCTACGCCGAGCAAAGCCAATAAATGGATGGGTGACTTAAAGTTAATTGAGTAATTGTGGGATTTTTTTTTCACATTTTCTCACACAAATGAGCTCCGATCTCGAAATTTGTCGCGACGACCTATGAACTCAAAGCGAGAAAGTTTCAGAAACACTTCAGTCGATCATTTAAGACCGGTTTAAGCGTCACCTATGTTAAGCTACGCCGAGCAAAGCCAATAAATGGATGGGTGACTTAAAGTTAATTGAGTAATTGTGGGATTTTTTTTTCACATTTTCTCACACAAATGAGCTCCGATCTCGAAATTTGTCGCGACGACCTATGAACTCAAAACGAGAAAGTTTTA
>NW_007383617.1:0-640 GCF_000475195.1 Diaphorina citri | reverse complement strand
GAGAAAAAAAAATACCTATGTGTTAAGAGTTTTTTTTATTACCTATTATTATTATTATTATTTCTTTTCTATAAGGCTGTAGAATTAAATTATTAAATACAATCAATATGAGCTATTTAATCTCTCATCTTATCTGCATTATACTATAGAGATAGAGTCTTGTGGTACATAATTATACTATTCAAATTGGACTGAGAAGTCCCCTTAGTCCAGTAATGAGGTATGTACTACTATTATTGGGGTCAGATTATATTAAGGACAAAAATCCATTCCTTAGTTGGGTTTGAACCAAGGCTGTCCTGGTTCCCAGACTAGTTAGTGTCTTTGCTACACTACTGAAGTAGGTGAGTCAAGGACAGAAACAAAGTTAATTACTTAGGGCCTTGTCATATAGATAGTCAAACCAGTCTAGATAGTCAAACCAATGCCTATACTCCTACAAGTCCTACTTAGATAACATACCTTGCGTACAGCCTGGTAGACCTTTTCCTCGTGTGAATCCATCTCCACAAACGTTCTCACTTGAGCAAGGTTAACACTCTCTCGATAACCCAGGGCTACAATCTCATCAAATGCAAAAATCAAACTGAACGCATTGTCAGTCACTTCATTTTCATCCAGTGTTCTGCAATATTCTGGG
>NW_007383616.1:0-5172 GCF_000475195.1 Diaphorina citri | reverse complement strand
TTTTTTTTTTTTTTTTTTTTTTTTTTTTTTAAATCCTTTAAATGATAAAACTTACCTATCTGTAATACGTACTTGTACGTAGGTGCTTCTTCTTTTTCTTTTTCTCCTTCTCCTTTTCCTTCTTCTTCTTCCTTCTTCTTCTTCTTCTTCCTTCTTTTTCTTATTCGTCTTTCTTCTTTGTCATTTTCTGCTTTCTCCCCTTCTTCCTCTTTTTCTGCTTCTACTTTGTCTTCTTCGTCTTTTTATTCTCTTTTTCAGTTTTATCCCCTTTTCATTCTTCTTCTCTTCTTCTGCAAGGGATTTTTACCTTGGTTCAACAGAGAAGGACATAATTTACGAAGGAGGGAGAAAGGGAGGGAATTATTTACGTAAGAAGGAAAATTGAGAAGAAAACTTTATATTTTTTCCCTTCTTTTGTTTTTGATACGTGCATTAAATATTAAAAATAATAATAAAAAATTCCCGGAGGGACGGGCCCAGCTTGTTCTTCTTTTCCTTTTCTTTTCTCTCCTTGTTGAATCTTGCTTCCTGTTACTTTTTCTCTTCCTCGTTTTTTCTCCAAATTCTTCATCCTCCCCTCTCTTTCTATTTCTCCCTCTCCTTTAGTTCTATTCTAACTATTCTAAAAGAGAGAGAGGGGGGAGGGGAGAGAGAGGGAGGGGAGGAGACAAACACTCTCCCCTCTCTATTTCTCTCCCTGTTCTGAAGGAACGAGGGGAAATATACCTTCCTCCCTTTTCTATTTCTCCCTCCCTCTAATTCTCCCCTATTCTGACGGAAGAAGGGAGAGAAATACCGGGATAAATTCTCAACCGCACATTTATTTTTCATTTTTCATCCCCGCTCGCCGGGATTTCTGCTGGGATTTAAACAAAGTTTATCGAGGGCAAAAAAAGGTGAAGAAATTTCGTCATAAGCTATGTGGTCGTTACTCAGGGTGTAAGACTGGAAGGTGTGATAAAAACGGAATTAATGATCAGTTTTAATGACATTTTCATGAGTTGAAAAGTCGAAGGCATCCCCTCGTTAAATTTTTGTAGCCAAAACCAAATGTCAGTCCAAACCAATCACCCTAGGGCTGATTGAGAGGCTGACGAAAAACGCCAAACCCGTCTGAACAAGGGAAAAGGAGAGGAAAGAATGATCCTGTGTCTCTTGAAATCAATAGGCTTTTTTTTTATATTTTATTATTATTATTATTATTATTATTATTTTTAAGGGTGCGTCATAAGATTCGTAAGTCACAATTCACAAAACGCAACGTCCAGCGCAGCGTCCCAATCATTACTTAGGTAACTTAGTTTTAATCCATCCAGTATAATTTATAAGTTACAAAGTCAAGAATCTATTTATTATATCGAATACAAATCTGCCTCGTGTCGATATCTTTACTAATCCTTCTTCTCCTCCTCTCCATTTTTACGAGTATCTTCTTCCTTCTCACTTCTGGTTTTCACACCTCAAAATCTCCTTTTTTTAAAATAAAGTGGTTTTTTTTTTTTTTTTTTTTTTTTTTTTTGGTGCGTCATAAGATTCTTAAGTCACAAGTCATATAACGCAACGTCCAGCGCAGCGTCCCAATCATTACTTAGGTAACTTAGTTTTAATCCATCCAGTATAATTTATAAGTTACAAAGTCAAGAATCTATTTATTATATCGAATACAAATCTGCCTCGTGTCGATATCTTTACTAATCCTTCTTCTCCTCCTCTCCATTTTTACGAGTATCTTCTTCCTTCTCACTTCTGGTTTTCACACCTCAAAATCTCCTTCCTCTTTTTCCTTCTCTTCCACCTCCTCTTCCTAACTTCGTCCTTAAACACCACTCTTAATTCTCCTCTTCGTTTTCTTCGACATTATCCTCCTAGTCCATCTTTTCCTTCTCTTTTCTCTTTTTGCTCTAAACTTCCCCTTAAAGTCCCCTCCTCCTACTCTTCCTTTATCTTCTTCCCGTTCACCTCATCCTCTTCTTTCTCGTTCTCTTCCTCTTCCTCCTCAACCCCATCATATTTTATCTAATATCACTTCCGTCTTCTCCTCCTCCTGCTCCTTTTTATCCTATTCCTCCTCTTCGATTTTCCTCTTTAACGCCCTTAATGCCTACTCTTCTTTTTATTTCTCCTGCTCCTCCTCCTCTTTATCCTGTTTCTTCTCTTCCATAATGCCCTTCCCATTCTTCTTTCTCTTTCTCCTCGTTCTCCTCCTTTCCTCTTCCTCCTCCTCCTCCATCACCACCTCTTCCATTTTCCTCTTTATCGCCCTTCCCATTCTCTTTCTCTCCCTGCCCCTGCTCTCCCTCCTCTTCCTTCTCCTGTACTTCCTATTCCTTCTCTATCTTCTCCTCCTCTTTTCCTCCTTCTCCTCTTTCTTCTCCTCCTTTCCTCCTCCTCTTCCTCTATCTCTCCCTTCTCATCCCCCCCTCTCACCAGCTATCCCGGAAAAGTCATCTCGCGCCCTGATGTTTCATCCCATTATTTTCAACTTTATGAACAACATCACATCTACTCCAGAAAACTCCAGACTGGGATAAAGGCGGCTACACACGATCAAACTTTGAGGACTTCAGTACAGTAGGTATACAGTAGAAATGTAGAATGGAAATAGAGAACCTTTAAAAGCGGAGAAAGCCGAAAAAGACAGCGGAGAAAGAAAATGAGAAGAATAAAAGGACGAAAAAGAAGCCAAAGGAGAGGAAGAATAAGAAGAAGGAGAAAAATAAGAAAGAAAATACCGTCAAAAGATAAGATGTTTTTAAAGAGGTTTGATGCTACTGTAACAAGGGCTGTCTTTTCGTCCTGAAATCGAAGGGGGAAAGAAAGAGGACAAGCCTATCTTGCCTGGTAGGAGACAGAAAGCTTGATTATTTGATCAAGTAGGTATAGCGTACTGGAATCTTGATCGTCTGTAGTCACCTTGAAATTGAAGCTTAAAGTTTTTTACGACAAAATCATGTGCAACTCGAGAGAGCTTTCTGGCGCTTTCTCTCTCCTCCCTCCTTCTTCCTCTTCCTCTCCCTCTCCCTCCCTCTCTCCCTTTTTCCCCTCTTCTTTTCTCTCCCAGACTTTTTCCTTCTTCTCTTTCTCTAACTCTCTCACTCGCTTCGCATTGTTCTTCCTTTTCTTTGTTTCTGGTTTTCCATTTCCCGGATTTACACCTTTTCGTTTCTCTCTCTCCTAATCTCTCCCTCTCTGCTCTCTCTCCTTCTCCCTCTCTCTCCCCTCTCCTTCTCTCTCTCTCTTTATATTGACACGTGACACCATAGGGCATTGTTCTTCCTTTTCTTTGTTTCTGGTTTTCCATTTCCCGGATTTACACCTTTTCGTTTCTCTCTCTCCTAATCTCTCCCTCTCTCTCTCTCCTTCTCTCTCTCTCTCTCTCTCCCTCTCTCTCCCCTCTCCTTCTCTCTCTCTCTCTTTATATTGACACGTGACACCATAGTTATTCTCTCGTTGAGCGAAAATCTGAAAATGTTGTTAGTAATTGAATTGATTAAGAAGAAGGAGAAAAATAAAATATTTTATTTATTTTTATACTTTGAAAAACATGACGAACATGACATCTAGCGGAGAAATTACAAAATAATTTTGTATTTGATGCTAATCGAGAGTCGCTTCCGGAATTTAAGACGCGGCGTTCACTCGAAGAGATACACCAGGAGGGGAAGTGAAATGCAAAACACGCGTTCATTTCGCGTTGGGTTCGCATCATAACCGCGTCGGAATGAAAAACATAGCTAAATTATCTACCTAAAATAAAATCCTATATATTTTATAGGGTCAAACAAAATCCTGTCCTCTTCTTACAGGGTCTGATCGAATTCTGCACGCGTGTTCTCAAGAAGACCCCGTATTTTTACTGTGACTTCCACGGACATTCTCTCAAGAAGAACATTTTCCTGTATGGTTGTTCCAGTCAAGAATCGTGGCTATCTAGTGATAAATGTCGAGTAGAGAATCAAGTAGAATTCAGAGTAAGTTTGTTTAATAGAATAGAATTGAAAATTAAATGAAAAGAATACTAGAATTAAAAGAAAAGAGATTTTTTGAAATAGATTTGACAGAGGGAACTGTAACTGCTATGGTCTTATCGTTCCGAAAGCGAAGAGAGAACTTTGAACTTTAACTTTATTGACAACAATATAAATAAACAATAAATGCACCTCCAAAGCTTAAACAAAGCCTAAGAAGAAAGACAGGATAGGAGAAAGCCAGCCGTTCCAAGAACGAACCTTATCCATTCAGGATAAAATCCGCTTCTGACGGGAATCGAACCCACGACCTAGCGCTTACAAGGTAGACGTGATACCCTCAGAAAGAGAGAAAGAATTAGTGAAATCGAGAAAATAGTTGTTATTGACTGTCCAAGTGTTGGGAGATTTAGGGCCGAATGCACAGTCGTTCCTAAATGATGAAGGTTTCCTTTTTCCTTAAGATTTCCTATTTCCTTAAGGTATCCATTTTCCTATGTTGTTTATTTTTTTCTGCTTTAATACTAATGGCGTCTGTTTGTCATAGGCCACTTTCGATTTTTCACCTATCAATTTGTTCAAAAAAGATTTTTCTGATACTAACAACTTCATTTTATGACTATTTTTTGGGGGCTCAGTTTCTCAGTTCACACAAAAAAATAGGAAGCAATGTGCACTCACTTTTTCATCTCCCCTTGTTTCCTCAGATGCTATCCCGTCTTCTGGAGCAATGCGCCCTGTCGTTCGACCCCAAATCCTCGCACTACAAGATCGAGCGAAGCAAAGAGTCCACGGCTAGGATTACGATTTGGCGCGAGTATGGAGTAGTGAGAAGTTATACGATGGAATCGAGGTTTAGCAGCAAAGTGGAAGAGCAAACTGATGAAAGCATGACAAATTTAAACAAGTTAAGAACAAATTCTGATTTATAGAGGTTAGAACCTAATTTTAAAGTTAAAAAACGCGTCCCGAATTTTTTCTGGGACAAAAACGGAAATTCGGGACAAAACGCCCCAAAGTGAAAAACTGAACGGGACGCCGGGACACCCCCTGAAATTCGGGACTGTCCCGGCCAATTCGGGACGTTTGGCAAGCCTAGCTAAGACTAACCCTCTTTTTTTTATATATAATAATAGTGCTTATTTATACTGCTCGCATAGGACTGAAAAGCCCCTTTACTCCAGCAGTAGGCTACTACTATTAT
>NW_007383615.1:8260-11500 GCF_000475195.1 Diaphorina citri | reverse complement strand
GGACTGAAAACGCCTAAAGTATCCCGGATTGAAACGCCAAGCAAGAAAATGAAGCTGGTGCCCAAACACAAGAAAACTTGGAATACAACAAGCGGACCTGACCAGTGAGTTTTGAGTTATTTCCCTTTTGAATTCATTTAATAGAGGAGTAATTAAGTAAAAATAGACCCCTTGTAATGGTCCACAGATTATCGGAGAACCATCACACTTAAGCCACGGCATTGCACTCGAATGTTTTGGGTTCGAATCCCGGAAATTCCATTTTTTCTGTAGCGAATGTCAGGGCAAACAGCTAGGCACTACATCCAGTTAGTTATCAAAGTATAAGGTAGTAGTTTCCCCGCGACCTAGCGCTTACCAGGCAGACGAGCTACCCTCAAAGCTAACTTGGCTGGCAAGGTAGTAAAATATTTTTGCAGAAGTTTATAATTTTTTTATGCCTATTTGCAAAAATTCTAGAAAATTTATAATTTTATCAAAATTCTATCAATTAAAATACCATCCCTCCATTGACATTGTGTTCCAGGGAATTCAAATTCGTTCTCACCGCCTACTCCGTGTTCTCGCTGGCGCAAATGAATCAGAAGTCCTTCTCCATCTCCTCCACTGTTAACGACCAGCACCAGCTGCCCTGGGGCACCAACAAACCCCTCCGCATGAACTTCAAGTTCGCTCCCGACAATACGCTGTCGTTCCAGGATTTCATTACCGTGTATTCGAAGCCAGGATCTTCTATCGAGTTGAGATGGTGTACGCTGGATGGTACCGCGATGAGGTTCTATAGATACCCGTCCGATGCTGAACTAGGGGTAAGTCACAGCATTTATGGTAGGCGTTTATTTATGTGCAGTCTTCACGTTGAATTATAATAAAAACTTTCCTTCGAAAAAAAAAATGCTTATGGAAATTGAAGGAAAATTCCAAGTAGGCGTCCACAAAGGAAACCCGACCATTTCCCCTAGCCCTAGCCGACCCCAAGAGAAAATAAACAAACCATTCTAATGAATAGAAGCGTCCTCGACAGAATGAAGAAATAATGTACCATTGACCCTAATCATTTTTTTTTTTTTTTTCTGTCGCGTCGTTTTTGTTGGGGTGTCTTTCTTGATACTACTAAAGCCTAACGTGGGGAGGTACATTATTGACATAATTTTTCTATCTCTATAGAAAAGCGCCTCCTAATTTATATTCTCACTGTTTTTCTTTTCCAGAAATTCTGTCAATCAGACACATCAAAAGATATCTTCCAAATCCTTCAAAGCCCCCCACGAGATAACGAGATGTGCGCATTACGCCCCATGCCTTCTTTTCTTCAAGACACTAAGGGACGATTCTGGCTCTAACAGCACAAACTATCGGCGTGGTACTTTCAAGAGAAAGAAAATGGACGAATGGATTTCTGCACTGAATCTCTTTATGCCAGTATGGTTAAATGGACTGCTCCGTACATTCCCCTGAACCTTCTTTCTTGTAAAGTACTAGTTTATTTTGTTTTTCTCACGGGGATACTATGTCAAGTACATTAATTAACACGAAAAATTATTTTGAATACTCTATGTTGTTCATTCACTTGAACTATACCTCTTACGATCAAGTGTATAGACAAAGTAGGTATTCGAACCATTGGCTACTTTACAGTAACATTAATGCCAGGATTGATAGTCAGGTTTAAACTCGATTTAAGTTTTGATGTTGCAAAGCAATCTAATAGGTATCTGTGATGATTTTACAAGGCTAGATGACTCGACCCTCAGTAGCAGGACATTATCGATCTCTAACCAGAGTCTGAACCACGAAGTCTGGCCTATATATCTCTGCCGCATTCAAACCCACAACTCTGGACAACCTCCTTCTGACTGGATCGTTTATGGGGCGAATCTTCCTAAGACTTATAAACCAGAATTGGAAAGCTGATGATGTCGTAACGTTAGAAACACAAAAGTATGCTATGAGTGATTATACAATTTAGATTTCCTCAATACAATTTAATCCTATTGTTCAACTGTGACGCATGCATTGCTAGTTTAATTCTAACTGGTTGGATTAATAAGTCATCTATTGACTGCATAACGTCGTTTCATAATCAGATGACTTGACAAGTATAGGTTCGGCTTACTGAAACCAAGTTTAACGCTCCGGCTGTGGGTCTGGGCCTTAGTACAAGTTTTCCAATGTTTTATGTACCTATATCTGTATCGATTTCTGAACTGCCTACCAAATATTTTCGTCAGTAAACACACTGATGAAGCAATTGGTACCGTGAATTCATTTCGCATTATTCTTACGTCGCGCTCATTGCTTGCTATCGTTCTGTATGCTCCGTTACATCCTTTCTGTCATTCTTTACGATTCTCCAATTTATCCGACTTTAGGTATCTCGTCCTACAACTCCTAGCTTCCTCGAATATATGTAACATACAAGATTTTTCTACAATAGGAACTTACGAGCATAACTCGCTTCTTCATTAAAGAAGATAGAGTTGACCAACGTTGGTCTCTGTATGATTTTACTACACATAGAACCAATTTGTCACCTTAGTGGGCTTGTTTACTTGAACGTACGTGTGACAGAAACTGTTTCAAAACAACAACTTTTATCTATATTGATGATTATATATTTGAGTTGATTAACAGTCTAATTTTATCCTAAAGTTCATTGACCTGCGTCAGTTATTTTGTGGACTGTTGGATTAAGCCACTGTCTGCAGCTTATCAGACCGGCCTGATATTACCACGTCTCACAGATCTGGGTCGGTCAAGACATTCTAACATGTGCGTGGGGGTGAAAAATCTGTAGATCGCGATCTTTCATACGGTCTGATCGCGACGTGGTGGGCATCTTCATAGAGTCCACAGTAACACGGAGATTTTTGTTTAGATTTTAATGTACCACGCAACAAAACCTGATTGTAAGTTTTCTTAAACCCTTTTGTAAGTTTTTTTTTTCTTTTTACTCGTTTTCTGGACTTTCATAGTTGTGAATTATTGGCTGATTGACGTTTAGTTAAGAATTTGCTCTTAAAATTCTAATTCACCGTTCAGGATTTTCTAGAGGGGGGAATTTTCCAATTTTTGAGTCCGACACCTTTCAGTATTATATAGGAAAAAATGAAGCGCTGACGGCGGCCCGGGCCCCCTCCCTCCCTAATACAAGCCTGACTCCTGTGAATATAACTATTTATATTTTGACATGCTTAAGCGAATAGTAATTATATTGAAATATATTAATCAACAAATGTT
>NW_007383615.1:0-7782 GCF_000475195.1 Diaphorina citri | reverse complement strand
AAATCCCTGGTTATTAAAATATATATTAACATTTAACCATAATAATAATAATAGATAATTAAATGATGTATTATATTAGTGTAGAATAAGCATAAATAATAGTAATGAAAAAAGATCAGGGATCAGATCAACACCTATTTAATCTCTTTCTTGAAGCCTAGTAGTTTTACTCTGTTGAAAGACTTGTATATGTTAATATCCTTTGTCTCTTTTTTAAAGGATTGTGTGGGTGTATGTACAGGTTCTTTAATACTTCCCTCGTGTATTTTTTATACAAAGGTTTGTTGATGTTATTGTATTTATTAAAATTTAAAGTAGTGAGTTTCCGGGGTTTCTCTTTTCTTTATAGCAAGTTTGTTATCATTTTAACTTTCATGAATAACTTCACAAAAATGGTTATATATTTACTTTTAACTTGGGTCGTTTTTAGATTACGATAAAAATAATTAATAAGAAACATGGTGAAGTTGTAAACAAAAATTTTTTTATCTTGTGTATTAAGGGTCCTTATTGATGCTTTATAAAAAAACTGTCGAAGAGTTCGGGATGTCATTGAAATGGTCGGGAAACCGGTGTTGGTAATCGTTTTAAAAGATGACAGTTGTAATCAACAACCACCAAAATTCGACCTCCACTTGAATCTTAATTCCTTCTACACACCTAAGAACTTAATGGTTAATTTAGTCTTTTATTAGTTGTAAAACTCTTCAGTCTGTTCGAATACCCTTTTTCAAAGTTCACGGATACAAAATGTTTCTCATTAAATACGTATCCTTTTTCAATTTTTTTCCGAATGTATCATCTTCATTTTATTATATTATTAATAAATTATATTATTATTTAGACAAAAACTCTTCCAGTATCATGATGAAATTGACGAATCTAAGACATTTTAATACTACCGTGTTAGTTTTTACCTTTTTTGGTACCCTAAGTGAACACGTACTCTTTTAGTAATTGAAACCATTTTATTTATGTGATTTTATTACTCAGTGAGGATTTTTTAATTAACTGTCCCCTTTATCGTTTCATTGTAATGATCCCGAAGCACAGTTTTATAAAAGAAGTTTGACGACTAATTTTCAAAGTTGGAATCGGATTTTGACCAATTTGAGCCCAATAAATTACATGTTTTGAACACCCCAAAAAACACGAGCTTGTGAAATTTAATGACGAAATTTTCATTATAAAATGCTAATGCTTTTTGTTCTCATTTCAGCATCAATACAGAGCCATTACAAACAGGGTGAGCCAGAAATCAAACAGGTAAGGAAAAAAAAGCATGAGATAAAAATAATCTTCCGACATGTGACTGATACGCGCTTTATAATCTTTAAAAGGAAAGCAATAGGTACAGCTTGATTCTAGAATATTCTGTATGAATGAAAAATGTGGGATATTATTTTATTAATGCCTCTCGTTTTTCTATCTAAAGGTAACGCCTGTCATCAGGAGTCATCTACATTATTATTATTGTTGTTTACAATTTCATTATTAATTTGCTGACACACATGCTCTGTTTTATTTTGCAGGATAAGAACGCTGGTGATATGTCAGAAACGGAGCGATTTGAAGAGTTCAAGAAGAAAATCTTGCAAGGAGAATCGACATCGAAAAAATTGAAGCCAGGTAGGTCGAGAGAAAGTAATTTTATTATCTCTTGGCTAGCACTTTTTTTATTATTAAAAAAGTTACTTATCTATTCGAGTAAGTATGTAACTACCTGAAAACGGCTACTTGGTCTGTGGCATATAATATCTCTTAGTAGCTCTGTCAAACTGTTTTGTCTTGACTGGGCGGAGCTCTACCGCGCTCCTTAAGTTCAGTCACAATGAGGATAGCGTCACTAATTTACATCCCATTTTTCCCCATCTGTTTCTAGTTTTCGCGAAATGGGGTGCCTGCCAAGTACTAGCGGAATCTAAAGCGGCCAATAAGAACCAGATTAACACGACCAAAGAACTGGAGATGGTACGGAACGCTGTTCTGAAACGAGACCTTACACCATTCAATCAGTCAGTCAGTGAAAAAGCAGAGAAATTTGTCCCCCATATAACATCAATGGAGAAAAAAACTACCCCTTCAGTGACATCAATTGTGAAGACTGTTGAAAAGGACACCCTTCCAGTTAAGTCCCTTGTCAAGCCTGTTGAAAAAGCTACTTCAGTTACTTCACTTCTGAAGACTGCTGAAATAGGCAATGTCAGTTCCCGAGATCTTGTCCTCAAAAGGGGTCCTACATCGAGTGACAATAGTGTGGTGAAGCGAAAATACGATTCCAACGGAGACCTAGTGCTCACTCACAGCTCTGAAACAAACGACAAAGAAACGAGGAAGAAAGAGTACGATTTGAGTGACTATCCCATGTTCACATCAAGTGATATTATACGACGAAGGAAAGAGTATGTCTCCGCGAAAGATCTGGTGCTTGAAAAAGGTCCTGTCAGTGTAAGCAAGGGAAGTGTGACTGATTTGAGTTCAAAATTTGAGTCAACCAAAGATCTTGTCGTGAAGAGAGGACCTGTGGAAGACACGTTGAACAGATTACCTTCTGCAGGGAGTCTTATAGTGACTAGAGGCCCTGTAACTGTTGATAAGGTGAACTCTTCCATAGATCAAATAACGGGAGATGAAGAGGAAAATCAGGAAGAAAACACCTTTGATAATGTGGAGGAGGAGGAAACATCTTTTGTAAAGGAGAAATCATTCGTAAACGAGAAATCTTTTGTGCAGGAGACAAACAAATCTTTTGCAAAGGAGACAGACAAATCTTTTGCAGATGAATCCTTTAATGAAGTAGGAATGGACCAAGAAGACATTGAGGAACAGTCTAGTTTCCAAGACGAGATACGTAGCAAGCTGGTAGAATCCATGGAAGTGAAGGAGATATCTGTTCTGGAACCCAAGGATGGGTCGTTGTATCCTTGTCTGGATGAGGCCAGTGTTCTGGTTGATAATGATACTTCCAGGTGAGCTTTTTTTTTCTAATTAATACTTGCTTACTTACCCTGAAATTAAAAAGATAGTAATTTATTTATTTTTTCAATTTTTATGGCTTCGTTTGAGGTTGCAAGGTTCTCTTGGAGTAGCTCTTCCACCCAACCGCTAATGCTCAAATGTCAAGATAACATGTTCCCAGAAAGATGATGATGATTTTCTTGTACTAGCCGAGAATAGAATAGAATATACCTTGTTTATACTACCAGCATAGGACTGAAAAGTCCCTTTACTCTCGCAGTCTAACAGTAGGTACTAACAAACAGGGAACAGTAGGTAATAACAGTAGGTAACATAACAAAACAACAGTAGGTATTTATAAATTTAATGTTTTCATTTCAGCCCATCATTCACCATCTAAAACAATTCCTCTAACTACTGAGAAGCTTGTCAAAGAATCAGAACCAACTTTGACTGCAGAGGCTAGCAGGAGTAACATCAGCAGTTTGAAAGAAAATATTTTGACAAAGCCTAGTAAGTTTACTTTCTATTTCCTGTCAATTATTTTTAGGTGCTCATTATTTAGGTATTTATTTTACCAAAGTTAGATGATTTTTTCATGCACAAAGTGATCCCATGGTTTTTTTTTTCTATTTTTGATTGTGCCATCATATTTACCAGAATCTAACAGTTAAAATAGAACTATGATTTTAAAACAAAGATTTATTATTATTTTACTTACCTATGTAAGCCTTTTTTGAACTTTTCCTATGAACTATTCTCTTTGTAAAACATAGGCACCTTGAAACTTTTTTCCCATAAGTTGTCTGACTTTTCAAAATGTTGATTATTTTCTGATTTATTGGTTATTCAGAATCCACACATCCTTATTCTAAGTCACCTCAGCTTAAACCACCAAAACTAATGTTGACAGTAGAAAATTTTGCTAATGTTGTGGCCAAAAGGGCTGGTAAGTTACTGTAGGCTTGAGAGCTGTCAAAAAATTATTTCTGTAGTTATTCTGGGATTATGTGTCTATTTTTTAAAACAAATGTGGTAGCAAGTAAAGTAATAATAATAATAAAAATAGCATTAGAATTTTTGCTGGGTTCAATTTTCATTTATATATTGGTAAAAATTCTTCAATAAGTACTTTTCATCATTTTCTCTCAATAAGTACTTTTCATTGTTACTATGTTTGACCGATATTTCTTTTCTCTTTGGGCCCTTTGAGTGATGGAAATTAAAAATTTATGATGGTTTATTGTAGTGTTTGAAACTTATTTGTTCTCATGTTTCTGACGATGCTATGTTTACGTCCATCTTCATCATTTCTTGTGGGACATGTATGTGGGTGGTGTTAGAATTTTTTCTCTGTTTCCTAATATAGTTATACTGTTCAGGTAAGTTTCTCTTATTTGATGATCGAAGTAGATCTTTCTCTAGTTCTATTCTCACAAACTAGAGCACTAGGGCACTCAGAAATAAAGTAAAATGAATATAAAACATAGATAAGATGTGCATTTATTTATAGTAAATTAATTGGATTAATGAATACAATTTGACAATTATATAAAATGTATGGTGGGTCCTAAATTTTCAAAGTTGGAATCGGATTTTGACCAATTTGAGCCCAATAAATTACATGTTTTGAACACCCCAAAAAACACGAGCTTGTGAAATTTAATGACGAAATTTTCATTATAAAATGCTAATGCTTTTTGTTCTCATTTCAGCATCAATACAGAGCCATTACAAACAGGGTGAGCCAGAAATCAAACAGGTAAGGAAAAAAAAGCATGAGATAAAAATAATCTTCCGACATGTGACTGATACGCGCTTTATAATCTTTAAAAGGAAAGCAATAGGTACAGCTTGATTCTAGAATATTCTGTATGAATGAAAAATGTGGGATATTATTTTATTAATGCCTCTCGTTTTTCTATCTAAAGGTAACGCCTGTCATCAGGAGTCATCTACATTATTATTATTGTTGTTTACAATTTCATTATTAATTTGCTGACACACATGCTCTGTTTTATTTTGCAGGATAAGAACGCTGGTGATATGTCAGAAACGGAGCGATTTGAAGAGTTCAAGAAGAAAATCTTGCAAGGAGAATCGACATCGAAAAAATTGAAGCCAGGTAGGTCGAGAGAAAGTAATTTTATTATCTCTTGGCTAGCACTTTTTTTATTATTAAAAAAGTTACTTATCTATTCGAGTAAGTATGTAACTACCTGAAAACGGCTACTTGGTCTGTGGCATATAATATCTCTTAGTAGCTCTGTCAAACTGTTTTGTCTTGACTGGGCGGAGCTCTACCGCGCTCCTTAAGTTCAGTCACAATGAGGATAGCGTCACTAATTTACATCCCATTTTTCCCCATCTGTTTCTAGTTTTCGCGAAATGGGGTGCCTGCCAAGTACTAGCGGAATCTAAAGCGGCCAATAAGAACCAGATTAACACGACCAAAGAACTGGAGATGGTACGGAACGCTGTTCTGAAACGAGACCTTACACCATTCAATCAGTCAGTCAGTGAAAAAGCAGAGAAATTTGTCCCCCATATAACATCAATGGAGAAAAAAACTACCCCTTCAGTGACATCAATTGTGAAGACTGTTGAAAAGGACACCCTTCCAGTTAAGTCCCTTGTCAAGCCTGTTGAAAAAGCTACTTCAGTTACTTCACTTCTGAAGACTGCTGAAATAGGCAATGTCAGTTCCCGAGATCTTGTCCTCAAAAGGTATAATTTTTTTATGCCTATTTGCAAAAATTCTAGAAAATTTATAATTTTATCAAAATTCTATCAATTAAAATACCATCACTCCATTGATATAATTTTTTTATGCCTATTTGCAAAAATTCTAGAAAATTTATAATTTTATCAAAATTCTATCAATTAAAATACCATCACTCCATTGTGTTCCAGGGAATTCAAATTCGTTCTCACCGCCTACTCCGTGTTCTCGCTGGCGCAAATGAATCAGAAGTCCTTCTCCATCTCCTCCACTGTTAACGACCAGCACCAGCTGCCCTGGGGCACCAACAAACCCCTCCGCATGAACTTCAAGTTCGCTCCCGACAATACGCTGTCGTTCCAGGATTTCATTACCGTGTATTCGAAGCCAGGATCTTCTATCGAGTTGAGATGGTGTACGCTGGATGGTACCGCGATGAGGTTCTATAGATACCCGTCCGATGCTGAACTAGGGGTAAGTCACAGCATTTATGGTAGGGTTTATTTATGTGCAGTCTCACGTTGAATTTATAAAAACTTTCCTTCGAAAAAAAAAAATGCTATGGAAATGAAGGAAAATTCCAAGTAGGCGTCCACAAAGGAAACCCGACCATTTCCCCTAGCCTAGCCCCGACCCAAGAGAAAATAAACAAACCATTCTAATGAATAGAAGCGTCCTCGACAGAATGAACAGAATAATGTACCATTGACCCTAATCCATTTTTTTTTTTTTTTTACTTCGGGGTCGTTTTTGTGGGGTGTTTTCTGAACTACTAAGCCTAACGTGGGAGGTACATTATTGACATAATTTTCTCATCTCTATGAAAGCGCCTCCTAATTTATATTCTCACTGTTTTTCTTTCCAGAAATCTGTCAATCAGATCGACATCAAAAAGATATCTTCCAAACCTCTCAAAGCCCCCAACGAGATGTGCATTACGCCCCATGCCTTCTTCTTCAACACTAAGGACGATTCTGGCTCTAACAGCACAAACTTATTCGCGTGTACTTCAAGGAAGAAAATGGACGAATGGATTTCTGCACTGAATCTCTTTATCAGTATGGTTAAATTGGACTGATCATACATTCCCCTGAACCTTCTTCTTGTAAATACAGTGTATTTTGTTTTCTAAACGGGATACCATGTCAAGTAACATTATAACAGAAAAATTAGTTTGAATACTTTGTTTTCACTTCACTTGACTAACTTATTCGCGTGTACTTCAAGGAAGAAAATGGACGAATGGATTTCTGCACTGAATCTCTTTATCAGTATGGTTAAATTGGACTGATCGTACATTCCCCTGAACCTTCTTCTTGTAAATACAGTGTATTTTGTTTTCTAAACGGGATACTATGTCAAGTAACATTATAGCAGAAAAATTAGTTTGAATACTTTGTTTTCACTTCACTTGACTATACCCTGGTGTCTACCAGACTGGAAAACCGGGAAAACCGGGAAAAGTCAGGGAATTTCATGGAGACTGGAAAAGTCAGGGAAAAGTCAGGGAATTTCACGAAAAAGTGCCAAAAATCGAAAAAAGTCAGGGAATTTTTCAAAGCCTAAAAAAAGACAAAGAAAGATTTCAATTAAAAAGTTGATTAATAAGGAAGTTTTGTGCTTCGTAGAGACAGAAGTCGGAGTGTCCGAGTGGTAAAAAGTGTGATCTCTGACTAACCGATGAGCGGGTGGGATGGGGTGGGGGTTCGAATCCCACTGTTGTCTTTTTTTTTACATAATTTTATCATTTAAAAATATTTTATGGATAGCCATAGTTACTTTTTTCATAATTTTATAGTTTATAGTTGAAAAAAAAAAGTAATAAAATAAATAAATAAAAATATGAAAAATGATTTTCATGTAGGTATACCTACATTATCATGATGTATTTCACTCGGAAAAGATCAGAACTTACCTAAACTTACCCAATGATGTTATTATTTAAATTTTCACTCGGAAATGATCAGAACTTACCAAAACTTACCCAATGATGTTATTATGGCATTTTTCACTCGGAAATGTTTGGAACTTACCAAAACTTACCCAATGATGATATTACGGCATTTTCACTCGGAAATGGTCGGAACTTACTTACCCAATGA
>NW_007383614.1:0-5173 GCF_000475195.1 Diaphorina citri | reverse complement strand
AACTCCCTGACAGAGTTGTGAAGTAATTTTGATGTAGGCATGGTAAACTGGATCTAGCTTTTTGCTCAGGAGTCCCGCCAATCGTAAATTAACTGGATTCATTACGTACAGAAGCTGGTAGAAGATATTATAATCTTCTCCATTTTCTGTTAGACTCTTCATACTATTTGATGATTGCTTGAAGTGGGATGATATGCCGGGCAACAT
This sequence comes from Diaphorina citri, assembly GCF_000475195.1. Lineage (NCBI taxonomy): Eukaryota > Metazoa > Arthropoda > Insecta > Hemiptera > Psyllidae > Diaphorina > Diaphorina citri. The sequence continues at coordinate 4,966 of NW_007383614.1, read as the reverse complement.
ATTAACACATTGTGTACGATGTGATCCATTTTTGTATCACTGTCACTATGCTGGTGGTACGGTGTGATCCACTTTTGTATCACGAGACTTCCTTCAATCTAAGGCCCATGATACAAAAATGGATTATATTCGAGACCTATACTCTACGTGGTTTGATGCAGTATATCATGCTTAGTTTTAGTTTCTTCTGGTGTCAGCAAAATAAAATATAGTTGTGCTCTATGTCCGGTGTGATCCATAAATGGATCACATTGGAAATTACCCAAATTAGGCCTCCGTACCTAGCGCTAATTCGCGTTTTTATGCTTCGTACACAATGTGTTAATAGGTATCAAAGAACTCAAAAGCTTTCCAATCATCTTGTTTTCCAGTGCTGTTCCAGTTGACCACTATGTTTGTGATTCAGTATTTCAGTCAATATCAATAGAGCATAGTGTATATGCTTCAGAGTACACCTGTTGGTCCATACCAAATTTGGTGCTTTCCTGAATAAATGCAGCTTTTGGCCAAAATTGTGACGTTGGGCCACCCACTAAATGGATCACATCAGAAATTACCCAAATTAGGGCTCCGTACCTAGCGCTAATTCGTGTTTTTATGCTTCGTACACAATGTGTTAAACATAGCATATATCTTTTCGGCAGAGGAGAGTAATCGGTGGAATATGTTTCCTGATATGACCTTCTCAAAAAACATCTCCTCTTCCTCATCGGTCATATCTATTCCGATAGATACCTTTTTGTCTTCAATCAATTTAGTCAATAGGGTCTCAAGCAGGGGGGAATTTGTCAGTCGCATCCAAGACCTGCAACGGGCAAGAGTCTTCATGGTTTTCACCATACTGGTTTTCTCATTGAAGTCCATTGTCGGCTTCCCTATCATGGCTTTTGTACTGCTCCCTGTGTACCCCTTGAAGTCACCGAAATTCATATGCATTGATTCCGGGGCCTCTTGTGCCTTCAGATCTAATTGAATAGTCACACTCTGATTTCTTTGTCTACTGGTTGCATCATCTGAGGAGACCAGGGAGAAAAAATCTTGGATTGGGGGCTTAGTGTGCCCGACAATGTTCAAATCCCAACCGATGCGTCTGAGTGTTCTGGCCAACTCTGTGGGACATTCAAAACGGTCTAGATACTGAAGGACATAAGGATCAACTCGCTGTGATTTGATCCTCTTGAATAGTTGGTTGGTGTAAAGGATGTTCTTTCTCTTGATTAATCCTAGTACAGTCTGTGACCTATTTGCTCTAACTATGTCCCCAATAGTCCTGACAGAGGTGAATCGATTTGGGTATCTCTCTAGCAGGCCTACATTGCTTGATTTATAGATTTCGTGGGCTAATGCTGGAAAGAACGGATCCATTTTCAACAGCTCAGACATGAGACTGTTTCTCTCAGAACGGTAGTCTTTTTTGCACAGGGATTTGACAGTCGGATTAGTTACATCCGAGGAAGTGGTCAAGTATTCTAGTACGATATCCCTCACTGCTATCTCTGCAGATGGAAGCGTTGATATGTTCAGTGCGTATATGTCTTCAATGATACGTGACTTATCTTTCTTCCCATCAGGTGACATGACTATCAATCAACCTTCTCAAACGGTTATACACCCTGGGGTCTTCTACTCTTAGTGTCTTTATCACACTCAACCATTGTGTCACGCTGTCTGAATGTCCCCGTACCAAGTGTTTCTGGTAGCTCGAAAGCGGAAGTCCTCCGAAATCAAGGGGCCAGAAAAGTAAAGCATTGATGTCAAAGAGATTTTGATTAGTGACAATACCTTTTCTAGCCAGGTAGTTCGCCTGACTTGCCTGGTTGATTATAAATGGCACATCACCATCATAATCCACTCGAGCAAATCCCTCAGTCATCGTATTTAGGCTGGACATCCCACTTGGCATAGAGCTAAAGAAATCGTCATGGTCCGGCATGAACGAGACTATTTTCTTGGTGACAGTGCTAACCAGACTGCCTTTATACGCCCGGGCCTTTCCATACTCGTGGAGATAGCGTGAGTTCCACGTCTCTTCTCTCTTCAGCCTGTGACCGATGCCTGCTAGGACTACATACAAGTTCCTAATCATCATATCTCTTAATGTTTCTTTGTCATCTCCTGCCTTGAAGTTTACTAGGATAACTTGATTATCACCTTGTCCCATAATTCTCCCCTCAACCCCCGTCATCTCCATTGCAAGCTGGCAGGCACACTCGGTGATATGTGTCCAGTGTTTCTGATTCAGCCCCTCGTAGCCACCCGAGAACCTATTCATATAATCTGGCCCGGGAATTGGGACATTGCCATCTTTGTAAGCAGGTGGGCGCAGTCTGCTGTTACTGAATATGTTACAGTCGAGAGAGTGGCGATGCCGTTGAGAATAAAAATTCTCAAAGCCGAATAGCTCATCGTACACTTCTCCAAACTGAGTCACCACATAATGCCTCCAAAAGAGACAATATTTGGTCAGGTCTAATACAAAGACTTCTGAATTAGCTTCCATATCCCGTATGTGCCCCAGTGTTCTTTGGTTTTCAACAATCTCGTTATCTGTCATGGATTGCTGAGGCACATATGGTAAGATCTGATCACTAATGTTGAACTCCGATGACGTTTGAATGAGCCTCTGGTTTTCTGTTTGGACGATAAATGCCCTCCCATACTGGGTTAACTCTTGTTCTTTGAGACATATACTCACAATATGATCATCTTCATTAGGGCAGATCATCGCCTGTGTAACTAACTTCTTAACTTTCTCCGGGGTACTTTTCAGAAATGCTGGTATAGTCCTAGTCTGGTAGTCCCTTCTTCCGAAGAAACCTTTGGGAGGCTTGAGACCGTGACGGATGGTCCAAGAACAGCGGTCAAAATTCTTATACCAGGCTCGAAAAGGGTGGGCTAAAGCAGAATCTTTCAACAATTCGGTTTGATCTGGAGTGTAATTGTACTCGAATGTTTTGCCGAATCGAACCTCTGACCAGGATTGGTAATCTTTCATTAAGTCTTCAGTTGGAAGCTTGTTCTTTTTTAGGTACTTCTGAAGTAAGACTGGAGCAAAGGCTATAACTGGGTATTTTCTATGTCTTTTGAAGTAGTTGATTGACAGGTCTCTCCTCATCACTCCTAATACATCAGTTATAATCTTGTTATCGAAAGGCATGTTTTCATTCACTCCGAATTCTCTGAATTTGTCAAAAAGAGTGTCGTTAGATAATGTGGGGTAACCGAAGGCTTTGGCGAGACCTGTTAATTCAAACTGCAACAAAATCTCTGTGGTAGACGTCCCTGTTGGGAGCAGAAGGGTGAGGTCTATCTCTATCCCAAATAATTTATTCATCTCGTCTATTGTTTCCAACTGACCCTGATACAAATTTTGCTTACCCACATCGTCTTCTTGTGTTATCGTCCAACCAATAACCAATGGCTCCCAGATGTTCATCAATTTGAAAAACTTCTGGCCCATCTTTGACCTGAGGTTGGAGAGGTAAGTGTATATGGTTGTACCTCTGATATACAACGAATGGCCTGGGTACTTGTTGTTTAAGTCTGCCATCCTCCAGTAAAACTTCATGAAGAACAAGACCTGCAATTTGTCCAGTGCACATAAGAAGAGTGAGGTGGGAAAGACTGCATTTCCTGAATTTTCGCTACAACAACACTTCAGTATTCCTATGTCTCTCCCTATGTCGAGGTCGATAAAGGCATTGAAGAGGCGACTGTAAGGTATCTCCTTGTTGCAGATTTTGTCTTTGACAAGTTCTACTTTCATCATGGTAGATATATCTTCCCTCAGGTCATCGATAAAAGCTGAAATGGCCATGATTTTTTGCTTACAGTTTGCCCTGACCAATTCCGGGTTGAGGCCATCTACATTTTGAAGCTGATTAATCTTGTGGACAGCCCAATTCTTGATCGATCTTTTCATTATATCCCGTCTTGTTTCTGAATCTTTCATATATAATGATTTGACCCATGTTTGTATGCAAGCAATGGGGTCTGCAGACACATCAACTAGAGATTTAGCTTGCCTTGTTACTATAAGTTTTTTGAGTTCTTTGTGTCTAAAGCAATAGAATGTCTCATTATTCATGAGATCATCTACTTCATCTCGAGTAATAGGTGTTTGTAAGTGACCAGATATAACCGCGGACTGAATTTGCCTTGCTGGTGTGTTCCCGTCGTCATCAGAATGTATCTCATCTATTTCATCATCATCCCTATCTTTTATCCTCCTTGGCTTCAGTATGATTAAATGTCACAGGAAAGTTTCTCCTTTGGCCTAGATAGGTACTCAGAATACTAACCAACCAGCCTCTGTGTACAGACTTATACTATCAAACTCCATTGCAGATTAAAGATAAAGTGGTCACCTGCTGGAAGTTTATCATTGATATTGATTGTGTACTGATATTGATTGTGTAAGTAATGATTACTTGATAGAATTAATTCCTAGTTCTAATTACTAGCTCATGTAGTTGTAATCAGTTTGGGCAATTACAAATTACTGTGGGGTTGAACTTTAAAAAGTACCTCTCATTGAATATATTTAAAAAGTAAAGAATTTAATTTTTTCATGGTAAGTTCTAAAGTACTTAGGTATTTACTTTTTATGAACATGTAAGTTTTGTTAGATTTTGTTACTTTGTATAATAACCATGTAAACAGTCAGTAAATAATTTTGTTATTTTTGTGTTTCTATTAAAAGTTCTGTTTATTTTTTTTCATCCCGTTTCTTTTTCATTATATTTTATTAATAGTTTCCTTTTATTCATAACCTTAAACAGGAAGTAGACCAGCCAAGTCGGACTGGGGACTTTAAATAGGGAGCATAACAGCCTGAAATTTCCCTTGCTAAAGAAATAGCAAAGGTTGAGTGCGAAGGGCATCTCGTAAAAAAAAATTGTGTCCAAAACCAAATGTCAGTCCAAAACAACTACCCTAGGGCTGATTGAGAGGCTGACGAAACATG
>NW_007383613.1:0-13449 GCF_000475195.1 Diaphorina citri | reverse complement strand
TTGGTAGGCTCCTCAAACTGGTACCCCATTAAATCAGCACAGAGGCTGGAAATGGCCTACCTCGATCGTGCCTATCCTCTCCTTACCTTCCTCAGACCTAATAGCATACACCTTGTCATTTCCTTTCATTCAAATGTGAAAAAAATTTCATTTGAAAATAAAATTTTCCCATACTTTCCACTCGCGTACTTGGCAGGTATTTCCTTTCATCATTCGAGCCTAATTTTCTTCCGTGCATCATTCAATCAAAACTCCAACTGAGCCACATAATGAAGCTTGTGTATCCTGCTCAAATGAGACTAAAAAGTCTTCTAGCCCCAGCATATACCTTGTGTATCCTGCTATACCTTGTGTATCCTGCTCAAATGAGACTAAAAAGTCTTCTAGCCCCAGCATATACCTTGTGTATCCTGCTATACCTTGTGTATCCTGCTCAAATGAGACTAAAAAGTCTTCTAGCCCCAGCATATACCTTGTGTATCCTGCTATACCTTGTGTATCCTGCTCAAATGAGACTAAAAAGTCTTCTAGCCCCAGCATATACCTTGTGTATCCTGCTATACCTTGTGTATCCTGCTCAAATGAGACTAAAAAGTCTTCTAGCCCCAGCATATACCTTGTGTATCCTGCTATACCTTGTGTATCCTGCTCAAATGAGACTAAAAAGTCTTCTAGCCCCAGCATATACCTTGTGTATCCTGCTATACCTTGTGTATCCTGCTCAAATGAGACTAAAAAGTCTTCTAGCCCCAGCATATACCTTGTGTATCCTGCTATACCTTGTGTATCCTGCTCAAATGAGACTAAAAAGTCTTCTAGCCCCAGCATATACCTTGTGTATCCTGCTATACCTTGTGTATCCTGCTCAAATGAGACTAAAAAGTCTTCTAGCCCCAGCATATACCTTGTGTATCCTGCTATACCTTGTGTATCCTGCTCAAATGAGACTAAAAAGTCTTCTAGCCCCAGCATATACCTTGTGTATCCTGCTATACCTTGTGTATCCTGCTCAAATGAGACTAAAAAGTCTTCTAGCCCCAGCATATACCTTGTGTATCCTGCTATACCTTGTGTATCCTGCTCAAATGAGACTAAAAAGTCTTCTAGCCCCAGCATATACCTTGTGTATCCTGCTATACCTTGTGTATCCTGCTCAAATGAGACTAAAAAGTCTTCTAGCCCCAGCATATACCTTGTGTATCCTGCTATACCTTGTGTATCCTGCTCAAATGAGACTAAAAAGTCTTCTAGCCCCAGCATATACCTTGTGTATCCTGCTATACCTTGTGTATCCTGCTCAAATGAGACTAAAAAGTCTTCTAGCCCCAGCATATACCTTGTGTATCCTGCTATACCTTGTGTATCCTGCTCAAATGAGACTAAAAAGTCTTCTAGCCCCAGCATATACCTTGTGTATCCTGCTATACCTTGTGTATCCTGCTCAAATGAGACTAAAAAGTCTTCTAGCCCCAGCATATACCTTGTGTATCCTGCTATACCTTGTGTATCCTGCTCAAATGAGACTAAAAAGTCTTCTAGCCCCAGCATATACCTTGTGTATCCTGCTATACCTTGTGTATCCTGCTCAAATGAGACTAAAAAGTCTTCTAGCCCCAGCATATACCTTGTGTATCCTGCTATACCTTGTGTATCCTGCTCAAATGAGACTAAAAAGTCTTCTAGCCCCAGCATATACCTTGTGTATCCTGCTATACCTTGTGTATCCTGCTCAAATGAGACTAAAAAGTCTTCTAGCCCCAGCATATACCTTGTGTATCCTGCTATACCTTGTGTATCCTGCTCAAATGAGACTAAAAAGTCTTCTAGCCCCAGCATATACCTTGTGTATCCTGCTATACCTTGTGTATCCTGCTCAAATGAGACTAAAAAGTCTTCTAGCCCCAGCATATACCTTGTGTATCCTGCTATACCTTGTGTATCCTGCTCAAATGAGACTAAAAAGTCTTCTAGCCCCAGCATATACCTTGTGTATCCTGCTATACCTTGTGTATCCTGCTCAAATGAGACTAAAAAGTCTTCTAGCCCCAGCATATACCTTGTGTATCCTGCTATACCTTGTGTATCCTGCTCAAATGAGACTAAAAAGTCTTCTAGCCCCAGCATATACCTTGTGTATCCTGCTATACCTTGTGTATCCTGCTCAAATGAGACTAAAAAGTCTTCTAGCCCCAGCATATACCTTGTGTATCCTGCTATACCTTGTGTATCCTGCTCAAATGAGACTAAAAAGTCTTCTAGCCCCAGCATATACCTTGTGTATCCTGCTATACCTTGTGTATCCTGCTCAAATGAGACTAAAAAGTCTTCTAGCCCCAGCATATACCTTGTGTATCCTGCTATACCTTGTGTATCCTGCTCAAATGAGACTAAAAAGTCTTCTAGCCCCAGCATATACCTTGTGTATCCTGCTATACCTTGTGTATCCTGCTCAAATGAGACTAAAAAGTCTTCTAGCCCCAGCATATACCTTGTGTATCCTGCTATACCTTGTGTATCCTGCTCAAATGAGACTAAAAAGTCTTCTAGCCCCAGCATATACCTTGTGTATCCTGCTATACCTTGTGTATCCTGCTCAAATGAGACTAAAAAGTCTTCTAGCCCCAGCATATACCTTGTGTATCCTGCTATACCTTGTGTATCCTGCTCAAATGAGACTAAAAAGTCTTCTAGCCCCAGCATATACCTTGTGTATCCTGCTATACCTTGTGTATCCTGCTCAAATGAGACTAAAAAGTCTTCTAGCCCCAGCATATACCTTGTGTATCCTGCTATACCTTGTGTATCCTGCTCAAATGAGACTAAAAAGTCTTCTAGCCCCAGCATATACCTTGTGTATCCTGCTATACCTTGTGTATCCTGCTCAAATGAGACTAAAAAGTCTTCTAGCCCCAGCATATACCTTGTGTATCCTGCTATACCTTGTGTATCCTGCTCAAATGAGACTAAAAAGTCTTCTAGCCCCAGCATATACCTTGTGTATCCTGCTATACCTTGTGTATCCTGCTCAAATGAGACTAAAAAGTCTTCTAGCCCCAGCATATACCTTGTGTATCCTGCTATACCTTGTGTATCCTGCTCAAATGAGACTAAAAAGTCTTCTAGCCCCAGCATATACCTTGTGTATCCTGCTATACCTTGTGTATCCTGCTCAAATGAGACTAAAAAGTCTTCTAGCCCCAGCATATACCTTGTGTATCCTGCTATACCTTGTGTATCCTGCTCAAATGAGACTAAAAAGTCTTCTAGCCCCAGCATATACCTTGTGTATCCTGCTATACCTTGTGTATCCTGCTCAAATGAGACTAAAAAGTCTTCTAGCCCCAGCATATACCTTGTGTATCCTGCTATACCTTGTGTATCCTGCTCAAATGAGACTAAAAAGTCTTCTAGCCCCAGCATATACCTTGTGTATCCTGCTATACCTTGTGTATCCTGCTCAAATGAGACTAAAAAGTCTTCTAGCCCCAGCATATACCTTGTGTATCCTGCTATACCTTGTGTATCCTGCTCAAATGAGACTAAAAAGTCTTCTAGCCCCAGCATATACCTTGTGTATCCTGCTATACCTTGTGTATCCTGCTCAAATGAGACTAAAAAGTCTTCTAGCCCCAGCATATACCTTGTGTATCCTGCTATACCTTGTGTATCCTGCTCAAATGAGACTAAAAAGTCTTCTAGCCCCAGCATATACCTTGTGTATCCTGCTATACCTTGTGTATCCTGCTCAAATGAGACTAAAAAGTCTTCTAGCCCCAGCATATACCTTGTGTATCCTGCTATACCTTGTGTATCCTGCTCAAATGAGACTAAAAAGTCTTCTAGCCCCAGCATATACCTTGTGTATCCTGCTATACCTTGTGTATCCTGCTCAAATGAGACTAAAAAGTCTTCTAGCCCCAGCATATACCTTGTGTATCCTGCTATACCTTGTGTATCCTGCTCAAATGAGACTAAAAAGTCTTCTAGCCCCAGCATATACCTTGTGTATCCTGCTATACCTTGTGTATCCTGCTCAAATGAGACTAAAAAGTCTTCTAGCCCCAGCATATACCTTGTGTATCCTGCTATACCTTGTGTATCCTGCTCAAATGAGACTAAAAAGTCTTCTAGCCCCAGCATATACCTTGTGTATCCTGCTATACCTTGTGTATCCTGCTCAAATGAGACTAAAAAGTCTTCTAGCCCCAGCATATACCTTGTGTATCCTGCTATACCTTGTGTATCCTGCTCAAATGAGACTAAAAAGTCTTCTAGCCCCAGCATATACCTTGTGTATCCTGCTATACCTTGTGTATCCTGCTCAAATGAGACTAAAAAGTCTTCTAGCCCCAGCATATACCTTGTGTATCCTGCTATACCTTGTGTATCCTGCTCAAATGAGACTAAAAAGTCTTCTAGCCCCAGCATATACCTTGTGTATCCTGCTATACCTTGTGTATCCTGCTCAAATGAGACTAAAAAGTCTTCTAGCCCCAGCATATACCTTGTGTATCCTGCTATACCTTGTGTATCCTGCTCAAATGAGACTAAAAAGTCTTCTAGCCCCAGCATATACCTTGTGTATCCTGCTATACCTTGTGTATCCTGCTCAAATGAGACTAAAAAGTCTTCTAGCCCCAGCATATACCTTGTGTATCCTGCTATACCTTGTGTATCCTGCTCAAATGAGACTAAAAAGTCTTCTAGCCCCAGCATATACCTTGTGTATCCTGCTATACCTTGTGTATCCTGCTCAAATGAGACTAAAAAGTCTTCTAGCCCCAGCATATACCTTGTGTATCCTGCTATACCTTGTGTATCCTGCTCAAATGAGACTAAAAAGTCTTCTAGCCCCAGCATATACCTTGTGTATCCTGCTATACCTTGTGTATCCTGCTCAAATGAGACTAAAAAGTCTTCTAGCCCCAGCATATACCTTGTGTATCCTGCTATACCTTGTGTATCCTGCTCAAATGAGACTAAAAAGTCTTCTAGCCCCAGCATATACCTTGTGTATCCTGCTATACCTTGTGTATCCTGCTCAAATGAGACTAAAAAGTCTTCTAGCCCCAGCATATACCTTGTGTATCCTGCTATACCTTGTGTATCCTGCTCAAATGAGACTAAAAAGTCTTCTAGCCCCAGCATATACCTTGTGTATCCTGCTATACCTTGTGTATCCTGCTCAAATGAGACTAAAAAGTCTTCTAGCCCCAGCATATACCTTGTGTATCCTGCTATACCTTGTGTATCCTGCTCAAATGAGACTAAAAAGTCTTCTAGCCCCAGCATATACCTTGTGTATCCTGCTATACCTTGTGTATCCTGCTCAAATGAGACTAAAAAGTCTTCTAGCCCCAGCATATACCTTGTGTATCCTGCTATACCTTGTGTATCCTGCTCAAATGAGACTAAAAAGTCTTCTAGCCCCAGCATATACCTTGTGTATCCTGCTATACCTTGTGTATCCTGCTCAAATGAGACTAAAAAGTCTTCTAGCCCCAGCATATACCTTGTGTATCCTGCTATACCTTGTGTATCCTGCTCAAATGAGACTAAAAAGTCTTCTAGCCCCAGCATATACCTTGTGTATCCTGCTATACCTTGTGTATCCTGCTCAAATGAGACTAAAAAGTCTTCTAGCCCCAGCATATACCTTGTGTATCCTGCTATACCTTGTGTATCCTGCTCAAATGAGACTAAAAAGTCTTCTAGCCCCAGCATATACCTTGTGTATCCTGCTATACCTTGTGTATCCTGCTCAAATGAGACTAAAAAGTCTTCTAGCCCCAGCATATACCTTGTGTATCCTGCTATACCTTGTGTATCCTGCTCAAATGAGACTAAAAAGTCTTCTAGCCCCAGCATATACCTTGTGTATCCTGCTATACCTTGTGTATCCTGCTCAAATGAGACTAAAAAGTCTTCTAGCCCCAGCATATACCTTGTGTATCCTGCTATACCTTGTGTATCCTGCTCAAATGAGACTAAAAAGTCTTCTAGCCCCAGCATATACCTTGTGTATCCTGCTATACCTTGTGTATCCTGCTCAAATGAGACTAAAAAGTCTTCTAGCCCCAGCATATACCTTGTGTATCCTGCTATACCTTGTGTATCCTGCTCAAATGAGACTAAAAAGTCTTCTAGCCCCAGCATATACCTTGTGTATCCTGCTATACCTTGTGTATCCTGCTCAAATGAGACTAAAAAGTCTTCTAGCCCCAGCATATACCTTGTGTATCCTGCTATACCTTGTGTATCCTGCTCAAATGAGACTAAAAAGTCTTCTAGCCCCAGCATATACCTTGTGTATCCTGCTATACCTTGTGTATCCTGCTCAAATGAGACTAAAAAGTCTTCTAGCCCCAGCATATACCTTGTGTATCCTGCTATACCTTGTGTATCCTGCTCAAATGAGACTAAAAAGTCTTCTAGCCCCAGCATATACCTTGTGTATCCTGCTATACCTTGTGTATCCTGCTCAAATGAGACTAAAAAGTCTTCTAGCCCCAGCATATACCTTGTGTATCCTGCTATACCTTGTGTATCCTGCTCAAATGAGACTAAAAAGTCTTCTAGCCCCAGCATATACCTTGTGTATCCTGCTATACCTTGTGTATCCTGCTCAAATGAGACTAAAAAGTCTTCTAGCCCCAGCATATACCTTGTGTATCCTGCTATACCTTGTGTATCCTGCTCAAATGAGACTAAAAAGTCTTCTAGCCCCAGCATATACCTTGTGTATCCTGCTATACCTTGTGTATCCTGCTCAAATGAGACTAAAAAGTCTTCTAGCCCCAGCATATACCTTGTGTATCCTGCTATACCTTGTGTATCCTGCTCAAATGAGACTAAAAAGTCTTCTAGCCCCAGCATATACCTTGTGTATCCTGCTATACCTTGTGTATCCTGCTCAAATGAGACTAAAAAGTCTTCTAGCCCCAGCATATACCTTGTGTATCCTGCTATACCTTGTGTATCCTGCTCAAATGAGACTAAAAAGTCTTCTAGCCCCAGCATATACCTTGTGTATCCTGCTATACCTTGTGTATCCTGCTCAAATGAGACTAAAAAGTCTTCTAGCCCCAGCATATACCTTGTGTATCCTGCTATACCTTGTGTATCCTGCTCAAATGAGACTAAAAAGTCTTCTAGCCCCAGCATATACCTTGTGTATCCTGCTATACCTTGTGTATCCTGCTCAAATGAGACTAAAAAGTCTTCTAGCCCCAGCATATACCTTGTGTATCCTGCTATACCTTGTGTATCCTGCTCAAATGAGACTAAAAAGTCTTCTAGCCCCAGCATATACCTTGTGTATCCTGCTATACCTTGTGTATCCTGCTCAAATGAGACTAAAAAGTCTTCTAGCCCCAGCATATACCTTGTGTATCCTGCTATACCTTGTGTATCCTGCTCAAATGAGACTAAAAAGTCTTCTAGCCCCAGCATATACCTTGTGTATCCTGCTATACCTTGTGTATCCTGCTCAAATGAGACTAAAAAGTCTTCTAGCCCCAGCATATACCTTGTGTATCCTGCTATACCTTGTGTATCCTGCTCAAATGAGACTAAAAAGTCTTCTAGCCCCAGCATATACCTTGTGTATCCTGCTATACCTTGTGTATCCTGCTCAAATGAGACTAAAAAGTCTTCTAGCCCCAGCATATACCTTGTGTATCCTGCTATACCTTGTGTATCCTGCTCAAATGAGACTAAAAAGTCTTCTAGCCCCAGCATATACCTTGTGTATCCTGCTATACCTTGTGTATCCTGCTCAAATGAGACTAAAAAGTCTTCTAGCCCCAGCATATACCTTGTGTATCCTGCTATACCTTGTGTATCCTGCTCAAATGAGACTAAAAAGTCTTCTAGCCCCAGCATATACCTTGTGTATCCTGCTATACCTTGTGTATCCTGCTCAAATGAGACTAAAAAGTCTTCTAGCCCCAGCATATACCTTGTGTATCCTGCTATACCTTGTGTATCCTGCTCAAATGAGACTAAAAAGTCTTCTAGCCCCAGCATATACCTTGTGTATCCTGCTATACCTTGTGTATCCTGCTCAAATGAGACTAAAAAGTCTTCTAGCCCCAGCATATACCTTGTGTATCCTGCTATACCTTGTGTATCCTGCTCAAATGAGACTAAAAAGTCTTCTAGCCCCAGCATATACCTTGTGTATCCTGCTATACCTTGTGTATCCTGCTCAAATGAGACTAAAAAGTCTTCTAGCCCCAGCATATACCTTGTGTATCCTGCTATACCTTGTGTATCCTGCTCAAATGAGACTAAAAAGTCTTCTAGCCCCAGCATATACCTTGTGTATCCTGCTCAAATGAGACTAAAAAGTGCACAGAGGACATATAAGGGAATCCTTACATCCTATTCTGTGGAGATGTTGAGCAAGACAATCATGTCCGGTGAGAAGTCTGAATTTGGCTACTGCTTCTTTTCGTGGGAGATCAGGTATTATTTATGGGTTGTCTATCAGTTTTTCCCATTTTTTTTTCCCTTTCCTTCGGTTTTGATGAGTCGTTTAGTCGTTAATATTATGCATCCCAATGTAGAATTCATTAAAAACATAAATAATAATAAATGAAATGAATTGGACTAGCCAGTGGCTAAACTTGAAAGGTGGTAAACTGGTAGTATGCCTCTCATCAGATAGGCGAGAAAAGACACAATACTTCTCATTTATGTGCTGGGTCAACACGTAAGATGTCCTCGTTCTCTCTTTGATTTCGGGACGGTAAGATCTCCGTTGTTAAAATTCCTTCTATCAACCCCCCCCTCCCCCCCCCACAAAAAAAAGAGAGAGAGAGGAGAAAAAGAATTATACGATTATACGAAGAAAATAACTAGAACAACTCACCTGTTGTTTAAAACTAAATAAGAAAGACTTGGCCATGGGTTCCGTTTCCAGATCTTTGTCCTTCTTGAAATGGCTAGTCTGGGGGCCCGTTCCCTTATTTTCCTGGCCACCCCCCGGTGGTTCACTGGTATCCATCTCGTGAGATCTCTGGTAGGGGACATTGGGTGCCCCTGAGTCCATATGACGCTGTTCCTGATGGTTCTGAGATGGCTGAGAACTATTCTGTTGTTGCTGTTGATGAACTTGTTGCTGTTGTTGTTGGGATAAATTAAAGTTCCGGTACTTTTGTTGTTCCGAATCTGGGAAAAGAATAAAATTGTTTCAAGAGCAAATCTCCATGGCCGAGTGGGTAACAGGCTTGAACACCGGAGGTTCAGGGTTCGATTCCCGGCCGAGTCGAAGTTTTTTCGGGTCTGTACTTGGAAAAGGGGTACTCAGCCTCGTGAGGACAACTTATCTCTTTGTCCTAAACAGATATAAGTTTCGTTCTCGGAAAGACAGGATAGCTGTCTTAATTATCTCTTTGCTTTCGAGACGATAGGACTTTTACAGTTCCCTCTATCAAACTCTTGAAAAAAAAGCTCTCAATAATGCTGTCATATCCACAAAATTGTGAAGTCTCTCTCAGCTTTATCACAAATAAATCGTGATTAGATTAGATTTAAGCTCAGCATTGGACTGTTTTGACACCATCAACTTTTATTTTATTCCTGATAACTTCTAGCGTTGTGTATATTGTATCTTCTAAGGAACCTTGGTCACTTTTATTTTATTCCTGATATTCTTACCTTTATTCTTATCAGCTTGCTGCATAAGCTCAGCATTGGCAGCGGCTACACTAGCGTTCTGCATCTCTATATTGGACTGTTTGGACACTATCACAGTAGGGGTAGTCGGCTGCTTAACATTGCCTAGGGACTCTGAGGATATGGGGATTTGGAACCCGGTCGAGTAGATGTTGGACAGGCGACCCGTCGGGTGAAGTAAATATTGCACGGTAGTCTCATTCGAGGAAGTTACCTGGGAAGAAACCAAGTCACGATTAGAATTACCTGATTTGAGGTCTATTCTACCTGGAAAATACCTGGGAAGAAAAGTCACCATTTCATTAGAATTATCTTCCTGATTTGAGGTCTATGAAAAAGGACCTTTTAAGAATGGAAAACGTACTGTTTGAAAATGGACCTTCTTTCACAGAAGAAAATGAAGATTCTTCTATTGTGGGCTACTTACATAAATTTGGTTGCGAGTATTTCCATGTAGGCTAACGGAAAATATACGGTGAACAATTTGTAACAGAACTTATGGCAGGACTATGTATACCACTCGAACTCTCCTCATTCACCTTTTCATGTTTATAAGGGGGCGGTATTTTCCGTCAGGTTTGTTCTCCCCCTCGTTCCCTGTTATCCCTTTCTCCCGTAAATCCTTATTTACAAAGTAAGCAACCTCCGTGGCCGAGTGAATATCACACCAGGCTTGCACGCAGGAGGTTCGGGTTCGATTCCCGGCGGGGCCGAGGTTTTTTCTGCTCTGTGCTTGGAATTCGGGGTGCACTCAGCCTCGTGAGGACAATTGAGTAGCTACTCTAATCGAGTACACACTAGGCTTGCACGCAGGAGGTCCGGGTTCGATTCCCGGCGGGGCCGAGGTTTTTTCGGCTCTGTGCTTGGAATTTGGGGTGCACTCAGCCTCGTGAGGACAATTGAGTAGCTACTTTCTTAATCGAGTAGCGACCAGTGGCGGCATTACCAGAGTAAAAAGAATTATCAGATAATTATCTCTGAATTAGTAAAGGAGGCTCTTAGTAATGCTGTGATATCCACAAAATTGTGAAGAAGCTCCAGCTTCACCACAAAGAAACCGTGATTTAGATGATTAGATTAGATTTTTTTACAAAGTAGTTAGTAATCACTTAAAATAAACTGTATCTATTCGTAAATAACTCAGTGTGCCAGATCTACAAACTTGGGGCGTTTAAACAGCTGTTTTACCTAAAATAGACCTAAGGTTGCATGTATGTGCGAGTATTATTAACATTATCCCATCAGATACACGAGACCTTGTTTAGACTTCTGGATAAAGGAACTTTTCAATGCTATTCGGGCAGGATAAACAAGGTATACTTGTATTCTATCCTAAGGTAAGGTTCTATGGGGTCCTTGTATAAGCCTTTAACTTCAACCAATGAGATAATTTCCATAGTTCTTACCATTTCCAAGCTGTTCTCAAAATGTTCCAAATCATCAGGCATGAACCCCTCTCCCGTTCCCTCATCCATGGATCCAAGCTTCCCTCTTCCCGATCCTGTGGAACTCTTCCTCTTGTCCTTACTACACCACTTCCACTCTGGATGAGCCTTGAAATGGGCTTCCTTCACCTGGAGACAAGAGTGAAAAGAGATATTTTCATTTTATATTTTAAACTTAGATTAGAGAGAGAAACAATCAGTTAAATTTTTTGACGGACTGCCCAAAATTTGGGTTGTCAAAACGACACAGCATGCTTTTTATACGGAATTGTTACAGTTCAAATGAATTCGATAATTTTATACGATCAAAAGTGTCAGAGAGTCGGGTCTCGAGAAACGTACGATTCGGCCGCTATTTAAGTCAGAAATTTCGAAAAACTCAAAAAGATTTCGCTTTTCTCAGGACTCAAGATTTCGGGCAAAAGCGGCTCAAACTGAACACAGATTTTCTATGAACTATGTATATCAAAAATGTTCCTGGCCCGTGTTTCCAGAAGGTATGGTTCGGTCGTTATTCAGGACCGAAATTTCGCTATTTACCTTGGAAAAAGCTCAAAAGGAGTTCACGGTTCTCACAACTTCAGCCTTAGGACGCTCAAATTTTGCTAAGAGATTCGATAAATTATGAAGATCAAGGCCAAAATTCATGATATCTTCTCGTCTCGTCTCGTTTCTCTAATGGCTAGGTCCACAAAGGGAGTTTAAACTCTGTTTTAATCTTGCTTTAAGAAATCTGACTGGTTGAAATTTTTGAAATTTATAACATTTGCTTAATCCGAGAGACAAAAACTCACTTAAACTCACTTCCTAGACCCGGCCATTCGAAAGAGCCCACTTACCTCTGAAGCAAGTTCGTGGTATTTCTGTTTCTCCTCAGGACCTAGCGAGTACCACCACTCCCCCAATATCTTGGACACAGTTCGGTTGTCCTGGTTGGGATGAATCTGGTGTACCTTGGCCCGATGCCTCTTACTGAAGATCATGAACGCGTTCATTGGACGACGGATACGGTCCTTAGACTGAAAGAAAATTAAATAAAAATTATTAAATGTGAAATAAAATTATTAAAAATATAATTCATGATTTATTTGTGAAGCAGAGAGGATAAGATAAGATTTTTTATTTTATTTCTTAGAACAATTTCTTAGAGCCTCTCAACATTTTTGTGTATAATTATCAAAGCTTTACTAAGAGCCTTGTTGTTGTTGTTAACGTTTATGTTGACATTTTAATCTTCCTCCTCCAATCCAAGGAAAGTATCCAACAAAGCCTTCTTTACTCTTGCTGTCACTTCAAGAATTTTTCTCCTCACCCTGACAATGCCGCCACTGGTCGCTACTGATTTAAATTAAGCTACCGAATTGTCCTCACGAGATGAGGCTGAGTGTACCCCGTATTTCAAGTACAGCTCAAAAAACTTCGACTCTGCCGGGAATTGAACCCGAGATCTTCACAGGCTTAACCCATCCTTTAGGGCTGTTTGCCCCTACACCTAAGCCTCAGATTCGGCTTTTTGTGTATGGAAGGGGAGAGGGGGGGGGGATTAAATAATAATAGTAATTTTCAACAATTAATATTAATAGTGCTTATATATACAGTTCAAATAGGGATTAAGTGTCCCTTTACCCCAGCAGCAGACTACTATTATTACGGTCAAATTCTTTTGATAAAATTCAATACCTCGCGGCTGAGATTCCACCCATGCCCTCCTGTTTACCAGGCGAGCAACTTAACCACTACGGCACTGAGATAATACTTACCGAGACACACTCGTATGACTAACACGCAGTCCCGTAGCGCTACCCGCCCCCTTCAGACTCAAATGTCGCGAACAGTACCCACGCCTTTGAGATTCCTTGCTGCACCCATCCTTAGAACACAACCTCCTCCACTGTTTCCCGTTGAACTTCTTGCGAATACCGGTAGGGGTCGTCACTATGTCGCCCTTCTTGTACTTGTGAGGGGTGGCTGCTTGAGATCTGAAAGAAAAAAAAATAATTTATTATTTATTATAGTTTAGTAAATAGCCTAGCCTGATGGAAGCTGCTATCAAAAAACGCTGACCCCACCTGATTGGGAAAAGGCTAAGAAGAAGATGGTCTGTGTTCCTGAAAGAAACTTCACTGCAAAATTTTGATGTCATAACAACCAAGTAGGTAGGTACCTATTAGATATGATGGTTATGCAAGTTTTTTAAAGTTTTTCTTCTGTGATGAGCTGATGAGTAGGTATTACATCACAACTTTTACAAAGTGTAAAACACAGACCTGGTCCAGAAAGTCTGTGTGAATTCCTTTACACCCTGCAAGCACATCCTGGATCT
>NW_007383612.1:0-5174 GCF_000475195.1 Diaphorina citri | reverse complement strand
GTTCAATTTTCTATCTCATCTCGTAACATTCTTGTATCCTTGGCAGTGTAAAAATAGCACTAGATGTTCTAAACATATTGTGTTCTGCAGAGACCGAATAGTATAATGTACGTACCTTGTCGAAAATTGAAATTGTGCCTTGAGAACCCTAGGCGGTGAAAAAAACATGAATAGGAAATATGATCCAAAATCTACTTAAACAGTGAGACATCTTGTAAAACTACTGTAATACAGGTAAATTGGTAGGTGGATTCCTAATTATAGTTACTGTCAATATTGATAGAGCTAAATAGTTTGCTACCTACCTCTTACCTCTTAACGTGTCCAACACATCGCCTGAAGAATTCCTGAAATAACCTCTCATTGTTTAATGGTCAGTAAATCTATTCAGTTCCAATTTATCAAATCTTTGGCCAGTCTAGTTAGCTTAGTTGGTAGTGCGTCTGCCTTGTAAGCGCTAGGCCGCGGGTTCGATTCCGGGTTCGATTGGGATAATATTCGTTTTCGGAACGGCTGGCTTTCTCCTATCCTGTCTTCCTTCTCTCTTCGATTTCGGGACGATAAGACCATAGCAGTTACAGTTCCCTCTGTCAAACCTCTTTTAAAAAAAATCTTTGCTATGGTCCTTCTGGTTGATATGTATATGTCGGTATAATTCCCTGCGTATTCTTTATATTTTGTATGGTTTTATCAAGTCTATGCTAGCCATATATAAATATAAGGTGGTACGTCAAAATCTCTGAAAATTTCAAGTGGTACGTGTTTACTAAAAGGTTGAGAACCCCTGTTGTAGACTACGTTCAATTTTCTATCTCATCTCGTAACATTCTTGTATCCTTGGCAGTGTAAAAATAGCACTAGATGTTCTAAACATATTGTGTTCTGCAGAGACCGAATAGTATAATGTACGTACCTTGTCGAAAATTAAAATTGTGCCTTGAGAACCCTAGGCGGTGAAAAAAACATGAATAGGAAATATGATCCAAAATCTACTCAAACAGTGAGACATCTTGTAAAACTACTGTAATACAGGTAAATTGGTAGGTGGATTCCTAATTATAGTTACTGTCAATATTGTTAGAGCTAAATAGTTGGCTACCTACCTCTTACCTCTTAGTATGCCTGCGAGCACAAACGTGTCCAACACATCGCCTGAAGAATTCCTAAAATAACCTCTCATTGTTTAATGGTCAGTAAATCTATTCAGTTCCAATTTATCAAATCTTTGGCCAGCCTAGTCAGCTTAGTTGGTAGTGCGTCTGCCTTGTAAGCGCTAGGCCGCGGGTTCGATTCCCGCCCGGGGCGGATTTTATCCTGATGGGATAATGTTCGTTCTCGGAACGGCTGGGTTTCTCCTATCCTGTCTTCCTTCTCTCTTCGATTTCGGGACGATAAGACCATAGCAGTTACAGTTCCCTCTGTCAAACCTCTTTTAAAAAAAATCTTTGCTATGGTCCTTCTGGTTGATATGTATATGTCGGTATAATTCCCTGCGTATTCTTTATATTTTGTATGGTTTTATCAAGTCTATGTACATTTTTGTCAGTGGTATAACAGGAACAAGCATTGGAATTCGAGTTTCTACAATATCTACTGTCTCGCAAGTTTTAGGTTACAATGACACACTTTTTAGGAACAGGCGGGCCCTCGTCATAACCCGTTTTATATTGATTTGTGTTTTCTTATTTGATGTTTAGAATGTGGTCTCCAATGTGGAATAGTTTTGAGAGGAACCCTATAAAGACCTGGTCTACAGTCTCACGGTGGTCCATTTTTGGACGATTTTCATACAACAACGCAGGGCTTTCCCAATTTTTCTCTGGTTTCACAACTTCTTTCAGTCCTTTCAAGCTAACCCAAACAGTTTCTTCTAATGAATACTCGTACTTATCAAGATTTTCAAGGGATCTCTAGAAAATCTCTAGTAATCAAATCTAGACAATCAATCATTCAAGACCCTCATCAATGCGAGAAATTTGCAAAGTTTGACAGGCGAGAGAGGCAATGTCTTCAACGACTCAACGTCCTTAAGATCCTTAGACGTCCTCAGAATCTCTTCGCCGAGATTCACGTTGATATCCGGGGTCCCAGATGGTCTGGTATGAATGGACGGTACAAGTGTGTGCGAGGTTGCAAGATTGCCTCTCTTATCAATGTTAAGTAACGCGACGGGCAATCCTGGCTACCAGGCCGAGTTGCCAAGTGCAGAGATTTGTGCGAGTGAAAGTCTGATGGAATTTCTCCCATGGCCTACTTGTTCTGGCTGGATATCATACTTGGAAGACTTCACAGGCGTTCTGCTGTGAGGTTTGTGTTTCTTGTGTTACATTATCGTTATTATAGCATTCGACATTGAGCAGTGTCGTGGTGCAGGGGTTAGTAATGCCAACAGGAAACGGCCCTCCACGTGTGCTTTTTATTCAGGCAATGTCTAAATTTATTCATCTCTGAGAAACTTCTTTTTGTTGATTTACCTAGTTTTATTGGAATTGACTTTGCGTAGGAATTCCTTTTTGTTGGTATGGTTTTTGTCATCATCATTGACCATCTTATAATTATCTTCCTTTTTTGTCACCTATTTAATTGTAGGTTTTGCTTAGGAAGGTATATTCGTTTGTAAATTGTTTACACACAAAGTTCTCTCTATTTCTTTATTTTCACTATGTATTTCTTTTGATCCTTCTTCGTTATTAATCATCTTCTCTACCTTCTACCATCATATAGTTCTAGAACTTCGTTCATCCTTTCCTTATCCTTGGCCAGGTCTCCTGTGTCTGGCTACGCGGTTCAGGACGAGCCAGCCAATTTAATATGGCTAGAGCTAGAGACCATCACCCCGGTGTATAGCAGATACAAAAAGATACCTTTTCCTCATTCTGCTATTGCCACTCGGCGAAAGCTAAAGCCGCTAAAACAACAACAGCAAGTACAATAATTAGCTATTTATATCTCATTGGTGTAATTCTTTGTTGCTCTTTTAAAGAATCTTATTTTTACAAGACAAAACTTGCAAGAACTATTTCAAAATTTTTCAAGTCAAGAAGATTCTAAACGCGGCGAATGACTCAACTGCAAGCAACAACCTGCAACACATCTTGCTCTTCTATGTATAGATAAAATATATATTATATTGCAAAGTATATAACTAAATAGATGGAATATATTGCAGAGCTCTACACATTCTTTTCAAGAGTATACAGACATTATACACGTTGCTGCTGCCGATTAGCGACAATAGTGGCATTTAGGAAACAATGTGCAAAGCTATGTCAACAGTGAGAAGTGAGAATACAGCATCTTCTTCCAATAGAAAACTGAGATATTTCCTAGGAGGAGAAAGGAAAGTTGGAGAGAAAATCAAAATAGATACAATGTTTTCAAAACGGGATATATACTCGTACTTTGTCCAAGGAGCACTAGCAAGATGGATGAAGTACAATATTTGAAATTTGGTCTGTCTGTCTTAGAGTCCATTTTTGGTGAAGGCCATTATAAGTAGTACCTAGGTAAGTTTTGGTATGTGAGTTGTCGGTACGTCGCGTCGCATCCATGAAATTTATTGGTGATCACTGAATGGTCTAAAGCTTAGAATAGAACTCAGTTTACTCGGTAGATGACTGAATAAGAGAGATTCAGCTGAATTGGGCTGGTCATATGGGTCCCAAATCCCAAAGGATGACTTTCCGAATCAGTATGACAGACAGGTACATAGGTGCTTGAAAATATACACAAGATTGCACACCATGATGTAAACTATCTTCTATTTACGAGCTATCTTTGTAACCTGATGCAATCTTGGTTTTCTTGTGCAATATTTAGATTTATGTACCGAGGTTTTAGATTTTCTTGGACACTTTTCATTACCAATTAACCTTATCCAAAATCTAAATGACAGAACGGAAAGTTAAGCTGTCTTGTTGGGTGCTAAAAACTAAAACCTCCGTCTCTCTGTGTTAGTTTTTTTGTTAGTTTCAACCTTTTTTCTTTCTCCATTATAAAAACCCATTCGTTTTCTTTAACCATCTTCGTTAGATTTTTATATCCCCTTCTTTCTACACGTATCTTTTTCTCTCACACTCGTTTCTTCCATCGTCTATGTGGAGAATTAAGGTGTCTCTTCGTTTCTTTTTCAACCTCTTTGTTTTCTTCTTCGCTGTTAGAAGAACAAGAAGGGAAGGAGTAGAGAACAAGAAGAGAAGACAATTGTAAGAAGCAGAGGAAGGAGCAGAAGGATAAGAACAAGAAGGTCAGAAGAAGAAGAAGAAGCAACAGCAGAGAAGAAGCAGAAAAAGACAGATGGATGGAAGGGAGAATTCGCCAGGGAAAGGAAGGACAGAAAAGGGGGTGATGGATATTAATAAAGAGGGAATTGGGTGAAAAGAGGGAAAAGTATACAGAATACAGCGACGCTAGATGAAAGTGGGGAAAGAGTAGTGGCCAAACATCGCATGGAATTTGAGAAAGTGGAAAATTAGGGAAAGAAACAGAGAATGAGAAGGGATATTTGGAGAGAGACAGAGGGGGGATGTTTGGAGAGAGACAGAGGAGGGATGTTTGGAGAGAGACAAATGGGAGAGTGAGGGAAGAGGCACGTGTTTGGAAAAAAGAAGAAGAGGAAGGAAAGAAGAGGAAGAAGATGAACGTAAGATGGTGGGGGAAGACAATTTAAAGGAGAATAAAAGCACGTGACTAGTTGAAAAGAAGTTCAAGCTGCTTGCCACAGAGCAGCGAGCGGACACAAACCCCTTGCTCCTTGATATCTTTGTAGCTGTGTTCCAAGTTTCAAATTCAACCAAACCAAGTTACTCGTACGTCTTGATATCTTTCTAGCTACTGAATCCAATTGTTCCAAGATTCAAATTCAACCAAACCTTCAACCAAACCAATTCTGGCTGGGGTAATCTACTTTAAGTCCATCAGTGGGACTACCTTTACTCCATCTCTGGGACTATAAATCCATTTATTTTAGACCTCTGCCTTAATGTTTCCAGCTTTCCTAAAGCAGAGTTAAAAAAAAAATCCTTTTTTGAAGGTTCAAGTTAAGGTTATCGTATTAACTAATAACCTTTAATAAAGTATTATAATTTTCATTTCACTTTGTTGTTAATATATCTTTATTTTTCTGTTCCAGGGCTACTCCTATGTGTCTCCCTCAGTGCTGTTTAGTGAAAACA
>NW_007383611.1:0-5159 GCF_000475195.1 Diaphorina citri | reverse complement strand
GCTATGCATGCTTGTGCATGCCACGCTCTCTTAGTGGTGTATTAAGGATGGGAAAGATAATGCCACCACAGTTCTCAATTTACGACATTTTACGATAAATAAATTATTAGTGTACGAAAAACAATCATCCTCTGTAAGGACGACCATCCTCTGTTTTAACCAGTGTCCAATCTTGGTTTTCAGACATGAATTTTTGTTATTGTGCACCTTTGATCTCAAAAATACGAAAAACAATCATCCTCTGTAAGGACGACCATCCTCTGTTTTAACCAGTGTCCAATCTTGGTTTTCAGACATGAATTTTTGTTATGTTCTTCGATTTTTTTATTGTTATTTTCGTAACCTTCTTAAAAAAGTTATTTTCTTTGCTTTTTTGATATTGGCACTCTAAGGTTCTTAAAAAATTACGTTTTACGAGTCTGATATGAGGGTGAATATCATACTTGGGGCATAGATTGATGTGCACCTGAGGAATGTTACTGTAGGT
The DNA here is from genome assembly GCF_000475195.1 of Diaphorina citri. Taxonomy (NCBI): domain Eukaryota; kingdom Metazoa; phylum Arthropoda; class Insecta; order Hemiptera; family Psyllidae; genus Diaphorina; species Diaphorina citri. The sequence continues at coordinate 4,672 of NW_007383611.1, read as the reverse complement.
ATAAGTAGGTAGTACCTACATATCAGAATAATATAGCTACACAAGGTGAGGAGTTTTAGTACTTAGTTTTGATTAAGTAGGTATACCCATGGCTTCGGCAATGGAATACATTTTGGGGGCAGTTTAAGAGGTCTTTGAAATTCAGAGACAGTGAAAAAGGAATTTTACGTAGTTCTGCTTACTTGTATAACTTGGTTTCGACCCCAGCCAAAAAAAAAAAGAAATAAAAATAATAATAAAAAAATAAATAAATTGTCAGTTGACATACCTAAATATAAACCATGAATGGGGACTGCGGAGTCTAAAATACATTACGGTAGGTACCTACCTATCTACCATGAGAGGAAAACAAAAATGGAAATAAAGTAAGTATGTAGGAGCAATGTCTCAAATTACAAACTGTAGAGTAATTGAATAATAAATAAGGAAGGAGGAAAAGAAGAAGAAGAAGAAGAAGAAGAAGATAAAGACGCAGAAGAAGAGGAAGAAGAAGAAAATGTGGGGCAAAAAACTACAATCGTATGGGTACAAAATGAGTCTGTTTTTTAGGGTTTCTATAAAATGGGGTAATATGGTGCTCGGAAAATAAACCGCGTATCAATTTACTCGAAAAGATAAACATACGAACGCCCCCAATGCATTGTTTTTAAGTTTGTGGTGAAGCTGGTGGAGCCACACACACAATCGTACGAACAAACTGTCTTTGAGTATTTTGTTCCCAACAAAACCAGAACAGCTTTTTCACTCGAAAAGATAGGAAAATAATTAAATTCCAATTTATCTTGTTCTTTTTTGTCAGTCTTTTCACTGGTTGACTAATTGACTAGCTATTTGTTTCTCGCATTGGAGGTAACTTGTATCCCGACTATTAAATTTTTAGTGTGATGGGAATTCTGGTCCTGACAGTCTATAATCAAAATAAAACACTACTTGTACTTAATAAGCTCTTCAGTAATCGTAGTAACCTTTTTACATGAGATTGTACCCCAGAAAAACGTCCAAAAATGGTCCAAGTTAAAAAAAAAAAGAAAATTGCTTTAATCTAGAGGTACCTATTCTCCATTATTACTTAGTCAGTTAGCTCCATTATTACTTTCCTTCTGATTTTAACATTAATAAAGCAAACATCGAGAGTAATATTTCTCGTGCCTTGGGCAACATGAGAAGTAAACAGAAAGAGTATTTAATTTGCTTCCTTTTCGACCAAAAGTTTGAACATTTTACAGATTGCGGGGAGATTCCCCAATTTTATACCGTCTTCAGTTTATTTTAATTACTCACTTCCTGCTGGATTAGATGCTGAAATAATTTTATTAATACCTAACTACCTATGTAATTTTATTAAATATTTTATACATACTTTTACTAATAACCGGATCCACAGTTTCTTGTTGACTTTTTACAAAATGTAATTTCGTCCATTTTTGGACGTTTTATGGGGTTTAAAATTTCATACATAATGCTACAAGGTGATAATCTAGTGCATTGCGTTTTAGGTTTTCAGTTGGTACTTTTGAGAATAAAGGGAGGTACTTGTATAGTTTATGCTGTTTACGTGCTTTTATGAGCGTATTAATGTATGTTAAAGGAGGGTATCAGCATTTCCGAGTTATAATTGTTTTGGTAGTATCTACTAGTATTTTTGTGAATACCTTTGTAAGAACTTCCGATATAGTTTTATCTTAGCTCCTATCCATGTCTTTTTAGGAAATCGTTATTTTTAATGTTGCAATATTAAGATTGTGATTCTGATTATTACGTCTAGTATTTTTGTGAATACCTTTGTAAGAACTTCAGATATAGTTTTATCTTAGCTCCTATCCATGTCTTTTTAGGAAATCGTTATTTTTAATGTTTCAATATTAAGATTGTGATTCTGAATATTACGTATAAGGATACGTGTATAACATCTTATAACATGTTATAGCGTACTTATAGCACCTACGTGCACGGTTATAACATTCAATGTTAGTGTGGTATTACAAGTAAAATATATCAAACTTAATATTTCCCATGACATAATTATAAAAACTTATGATTGCGGTGCAGGTATTAAAAGTTGAAAGAAAATTTCAAGTTGTTTCGAGGTTTTACATGAAAAATTCCAATCCAGTCTAAGTTTTTGCAGATTTACATGATGAAACTTTATCAATTTACACGTTTCTGAAGTTTAGATGAGACCTAACATGTACGTCATTATATATTTGTATTGTACATACCTATTTATACAGAATGATAGATAGAAATTGAAAAGTTCATGTACCTTTGTATCCATGAGTAGATACAGTGGATAGATAGATTTGATAGTAACACTCGTACGTTCCTGTTCAATTCCATGTTTCAGCCTAAGATTGAAAAAATACATTTAAACACTGCAAATGATTTAAGGTGACATCAAAAAAGAGGAAAACTCCAAAAATACACATACAAACAGGCATAAAATTGAAACGGTTAGAATTATACACAATAGTAGGTAGTCTCATATTAGTAGCTCGAGTAGAAGCATAACTTTTTGTTACGAAGGAATGAATAAGTAAAAAGCACAGGAAAAACACTATAGAACAATCATGAATAATGTAGACTCAGTTACAACGAGTTGACAAGATCCTTGTAGTAAGTTCAGCAAAAGTTTAATTTAACGGTAAAAACGAAAAAGAATATTCAGTCTGCACACTCGAAAATGAGAGGCGTAAGTGCAAGAAAGAAGGATAGCTAAAAGTTAGCTAAAGTTTATTTAATTGAAGATTTCATTGGGGCGGTAAGGGGCAGGGGAAGTTAAAAAAAGAAAAGAAATCAGAAAGAATGGCAAAGCAAAATAAGATATGGGGATAAGGAGAAGGTTGAATTAAATGAATGGAAAAAGTTCGAGTGAAAATGTTGATCCTACTTGAGAAAGAGAAATAGACAGAGAGAAAAAGATAATAATTATAAGAGTAGAAGTAGCTCAAAGATGGAATTGTGTGGAGAGGCATTTCAAGAACAGTAGGTATAGAATATAATGGTTAAAACATTAGCCTCTTTCTAAATCTTTTCTTATGTGCAATATTGATCAAAAATAATGAAAGCAAAAAGATGTTAAGATATAAAATAATATAAGGTGGTACGTCAAAATCTCTGAAAATTTCAAGTGGTACGTGTTTACTAAAAGGTTGAGAACCCCTGCTGTAGAGTAATGGAATAAAAAATAAGGAAGGAGGAAAAGAAGAAGAAGAAGAAGAAGAAGAAGAAGAAGAAGAAGAAGAAGAAGAAGAAAATGTGGGGCAAAAAACTACAATCGTATGGGTACAAAATGAGTCTGTTTTTTAGGGTTTCTATAAAATGGGGTAATGTGGTGCTCGGAAAATAAACCGCGTATCAATTTACTCGAAAAGATAAACATACGAACGCCCCCAATGCATTGTTTTTAAGTTTGTGGTGAAGCTGGTGGAGCCACACACACAATCGTACGAACAAACTGTCTTTGAGTATTTTGTTCCCAACAAAACCAGAACAGCTTTTTCACTCGAAAAGATAGGAAAATAATTAAATTCCAATTTATCTTGTTCTTTTTTTTGTCAGTCTTTTCACTGGTTGACTAATTGACTAGCTATTTGTTTCTCATTGGAGGTAACTTGTATCCCCGACTGTTGAATTTTAGTTTGATGGGAATTCTGGTCCTGACAGTCTATAATCAAAATAAAATACTACTTCCGTAGTAACCTTTTTACATGAGATTGTACCCCAGAAAAACGTCCAAAAATGGTCCAAGTTAAAAAAAAAAAGAAAATTGCTTTAATCTAGAGGTACCTATTCTCCATTATTACTTAGTCAGTTAGCTCCATTATTACTTTCCTTCTGATTTTACCATTAATAAAGCAAACATCGAGAGTAATATTTCTCGTGCCTTGGGCAACATGAGAAGTAAACAGAAAGAGTATTTAATTTGCTTCCTTTTCGACCAAAAGTTTGAACATTTTACAGATTGCGGGGAGATTCCCCAATTTTATACCGTCTTCAGTTTATTTTAATTACTCACTTCCTGCTGGATTAGATGCTGAAATAATTTTATTAATACCTAACTATGTAATTTTATTAAATGTTTTATACATACTTTTACTAATAACCGGATCCACAGTTTCTTGTTGACTTTTTACAAAATGTAATTTCGTCCATTTTTGGACGTTTTAGGGGGTTTAAAATTTCATACATAATGCTACAAGGTGATAATCTAGTGATTCTAGTGCATTGCGTTTTAGGTTTTCAGTTGGTACTTTTGAGAATAAAGGGAGGTACTTGTATAGTTTATGCTGTTTACGTGCTTTTATGAGCGTATTAATGTATGTTAAAGGAGGGTATCAGCATTTCCGAGTTGGTTATAATTGTTTTGGTAGGTATTTACTAGTATTTTTGTGAATACCTTTGTAAGAACTTCAGATATAGTTTTATCTTAGCTCCTATCCATGTCTTTTTAGGAAATCGTTATTTTGAATGTTTCAATATTAAGATTGTGATTCTGATTATTACGTATAAGGATACGTGTATAACATCTTATAACATGTTATAGCGTACTCATAACACCTACGTGCACGTATAACGTTCAATATAAGCGTGGTATTACAAGTAAAATACATTAAACTCAATATTTCCCATGACATAATTATAAAAACTTATGATTGCGGTGCAGGTATTAAAA